>NC_140946.1:69708002-69805502 GCF_014529385.1 Adiantum capillus-veneris | reverse complement strand
TGACTTGCCAATGTGACATAGTAGTTGATAAATTGACACTGTAGCTAAAGAGACGGCCCCAAGTTGACACATGGACAAGGGAGCGATCTTCTTTTCTCAATCTCTTTAAAGAAAAACATAGATGGCTATGATTGCTCTCTCTCTCTCTCTCTCTCTCTCTCTCTCTCACACACACACACACACACACACACACACACACACATACACACACACATTGATTTTTGATAGGCACTTAAAAAACGTGGCCCACATGTTCACTCTTAAAAATTAAATGAATGAAATACCCCACAATTGGTAAAAGGTCCATTAACTAGGAAATGTCTCTCCCTATTCGAGGTGTCAGTGTCAGGTTTGGGTTTCGTTGGGATTTTACCTATTGTAAGGTATTTATCTCATTTTCGACGAATGAAAAATGTTAGCTACCTTTTAAAAATATCCCCTGGTGAGATGGAGTCCCTATGAGCTTGACAGTAAACTCTCTCTTTCTCTCTCTCGCTCTCTCTCTCAACAACCTGGATAACAATCCCTGCATTTATAAACATTTAAATGTGGCTCACAGTTTCACTCTTAAAAATTAAAAGAATGAAATACTCCATAATTGGTAAAAGGCCCCTCAAAACTGGGAAATGTCTCTCCCTATCCGAGGTGCCAATGTTGGGGTTGGTTTTTGTTGGGATCTTACCTACTCTAAAGCATTTATCTTATTCTCAATGGATGAAAAATGTTAGCTACCTATTAAAAATATCCCCTTGGGGTGAGATGGAGTCCCTATGAGCTTGACGATAAAATCTCTCTCTCTCTCTCTCTCTCTCTCTCTCACACACACACATAGACTATGCAATGGTCTCTCTCTCTCTCTCTCTCTCTCTCTCTCTCTCTCTCTAATGTGGATAAGAGTCATTTGTATGCATGTCCTCAACACGAGACATCCCTCTCCCAAGTCGACGCATGAATAAGCGAGCGTTTCTCTTTTTCTCAATCTGTTGAAAAAATTTAGCCAAATATTTTTTATTGAATAACTAAATCTTCACTAAAATTATCTTTTTTTGTTATGTATATTTTGACTTTACATTGTCAAAAGATTGTCATTTCCTAAAACTTGAGCTTTCACTTTCACATTTTAAATCTTACCCTATAGTAGAAAGTCTTTTCACTCACTCTCGACAGCTTTTCATTTCATACAAATCTACCCTTCACTTTTAACATTTTAAATCTTACCCTTCAATTTTGCTTTGAGATTGGATGTTTTGTAAGGTTATGTTTGAAATGAACCAATGAGTGACACCTCGAAGCCCTCTCCTTCCTCAAAAATTTTAAGCTCCATTATGTATAGAAGAAGTATAGATATAGATGGGAGAAACTTCACCAACCCGGGAGAAGACGACTTGGATAGGTGTCCATGTAAGGACTTCAATAGATGGTAGGTCATTAGGTCAAGGAACCAAAGTTAAGTCCTTACATAACATTAAATACATCAAACTTTTAAATTATCCAATACGAGTTGCTTTTAAAGCATGAATATGCTTGAAAGTCCCATCACTATCATGGGCATAGTTTGAGATAAGCACCTCTAAAACCATGTGAAAAATCTACATAATTGTTTTATGAGAATCCTAGAGAATTCATAAAAAAGCATAGGAAGCATCATGCTAGCAAAATTAACACATGGATGAAAATTTAGGGCTCGTTAAGCATGGACAAGCCTCCAACTTAGAGGGAAATCAAACAAAGAAAAACAATAACAAAAGAGGTTGATCTTGGAAGCCAAACCTGTTGTGCCTACCATTGCTTGAAATATTAGCTAGTCCTATAGTAGCACCTCAAAAATCAACAGACTTTTGCATAAAGATATCTATTACACCGTGTGATGTTGCTCATAGGTCCGCAGCAAGAGCACTTTATGCAGAACCATCCCCCACCTTCTTGAATTTAGCCATGATAGGTAGTGCAGACATTTGAATTAGATGGAATCACAATAGATGCTAACCTTGGGATTGAGAAAAAAAATAAAAAAGTTGATTTGAAAGGAAAAGTGAAGGGGCTGCTGCGTTCAAATCAATCTCTCTCTCTCTCTCTCTCTCTCTCTCTCTCTCTCTCTCTCTCCGCTCAAGCTGTGGATTCAGGCATTCAGCTCGAGCTGGAGACAAAGCAAGGAACCATCATCTATCGCGTGCGAGCCTGGAACGGCAAGGGCATTTTTTGTTTATGCAACGTGTTGCGCACTGAGCACATAGCCCGTGACGATGAACTGGATCAAGGCAACGATTAAAGCCTCATTGTGAGGTCTTGAGTTCAAACAACGGTACTTGCATCGGAAATTCCCTCCGACTTTTATAAGAGATGCAAGCTCTTGAAGGGATCTACTGAGATTCTATGTAAACAATTGAAAGTGGTGTTATCATCTATGCTTTTATGTTCCTTTATCTAATCTTTCTTGGAAACTACCATCTAATCTTTCTTGGAAACTACCGCCATGCTAAGCTACTTCACCTTAACCTCCAATATAGCAGCTAGATTTTTACATTTTCTTAGATGGAATCCTTGATAATTCTGAAGCATTAACAAGATCAATGCATACCTTTTCTCCATCCTTATTGAGTACATCATAGTCAAGCTCTTTTCTATCCACATTCAAATGTGACACTTGTTGCGTTCCAAAGAAAATAGACATTGAAAATGACACCCCTAATGGTGGAATCCTTATTACTATGTTACTTTGCAATTGAAAAAGACCCATTCTTCACAAGATCTTTAAAGAGGTTGTCACAAATACGAGTGCACAAATACTAGCATTGTCCCTTCTCAAACCACTAACCCAAAAGTCCAATAATCTTAATATCCTCTTGCATTCTAGCCTAACCTCTATTATATTGGCGTTGTCCTTATTAGTAACATCATGCTCACCAACCTATATTTCCATGGGCCAATTTGGGCTTCCACTTTTTGTGTAAGAAGTTCCCAAAGAAGTCTTATATTTCTAAGAGACATCCTTGATATGATTTTTATGCAAAAATTCCCACGTAAAGTCTTGTATTTAGAGAGAGCAATTTGTGTTACTTGGAGCAAAATGCCATTTCAAGCATTATCCCCTTATCCAACTCCTAAGCTTTGTGATCATTTACTTCCAATTGTTTTTAGCATCATCCTTATCTTTAACCTCTCTCTCTCTCTCTCTCTCTCTCTCTCTCTCTCTCTCTCTCTCTCTTTGTGTGTGTGTGTGCGCGCGCGTGCGTGCGTGCATGTATGCTAGCATTCTACTCTATGACCTAAATATAAGGTCGTTTTCAATTTCATTTAGGTGATAGAAGACCTTATCTTGCACATTCACTCAAGAGATATGAGCTAGTGATTTCCAATTGTTTTAGTATCGTGTGTTAGTTTCTCCAACATGGTATCAAAGCCCTTGGTTGGTTAACTAAGTTTTGATTGATTATTAACATTAATCTCTCATTAAGCATTAGAATTTAGGTTTTTCTTTCCACGTTGCCTTTAGCATTTAGAGAAAGAAAGTAAGGCTTACTCATCCTATGTTCAATGATTATGCTTGATAGATTTTGTTAAACTAAC
Organism: Adiantum capillus-veneris; assembly: GCF_014529385.1. Classification (NCBI taxonomy): domain Eukaryota; kingdom Viridiplantae; phylum Streptophyta; class Polypodiopsida; order Polypodiales; family Pteridaceae; genus Adiantum; species Adiantum capillus-veneris. The sequence continues at coordinate 69,801,935 of NC_140946.1, read as the reverse complement.
AAATCCTTTAAAAAAATCTCTTTGCCCTTTCAATCATGGACTTTTTCCTTGATTTCGTTTGGTTAATCTTAATTACCTTGATTTTGCGGCAGCTCATCCTTGCATTGTGAATATTTTTTTGGGACTCATGCAGCTTTCCACATTGCTATGTACACAAATTGCACAAAAATTGACATCCTTATACATTAGATTCTAAACCTTATCTATAACAAAATTGAATAGGACACATCTTGCCAAGACAACTCTACTATGATGACTTTTTCTACCATGCTAAGCTTACATTAGTGGTGGCACTATCAATGTTGCATGGATATGCTTGTGAGTAAAGAGGCTTGTGGCGAAAGGTTGTATGGTTCTATCCAATCACACATAGTAGTGCACCATCTCAAGGCAAAAGTAACTCAAGGTGGATCTTCACTCATTCAACACAATCAAGAACTTGGAGTTCTCAACTCACAATTTGGCTAGGTTTTGGACATATTGATTTTGTGTGGCCATCACCCTCAAGTGCTCATAGCCTTAAGCACTGCTCCTGAATTCACTCTCGAGCATCTTGGTAGCAACCAATGCATACATAGGCATACTAGGAAAGTGGCAACTTAGGCCAATAGCCAATGGATGCCAATAGGTGGCATCCATTGGCTCAACCATTGTTACTAATGACGTCAAGATTACTTCTAGCATGCCTTCTTACATTTAAATTTTTACTGAGCTCGTAAATGATATAATGATAATATTGTTCCGTTTCCATTTACTTGAGCTCTAGAAGTTGCTCACACGGAGCTTGCTTGCACGTTCTCGAAGTGCAATTCAACACGGTTTCATGTGGCATACAAACCATTCATGGTCATGTTTGTAAATCACAAAGTCAAGTCTTGGCTCACAAACACCCAAATCTCTTGATTGGTTGATTAGACTACATGCCATGTGATGAGATTTTTGGTGATCAAGAAGTAATCAATGGTATACATATTCTTGATTGAATTTAATTATCAAAGCAAAGAAGAAGTCAATATTCCCCATGGTAAAGCTTCACTTGACTTTGTGGTTCACTATCTTGGGCAACAAGAACTATGGCTATTATCATCTCATGGACCACATAAATTTCCTCAAATCTGGACACCAACTTTAGATGGAGATTCTATGGAAGTTTCTTCTCATAAGCTTGGAGTATCCGAACAAACCTCTCAATTTTTTAGTATTATGCAACTTAAATAGTTTTCTTTTTTGAATTTGCACCAATGAACCAGAATCCCATGAGGTTTTTCTTTTTCCACATGTATAGGCATATTGTTTAGGTGGTTCAAATACTAACCATGCACTTGTTGCATGAAACCATATTCCCCCCTTTGTGGTCATTCCATACAAAAAGAACAAAAAAATATTCCCCCTTGATGGTATCTTTAAGTTAGCTTGAGATCCAACCTTTGAGTCATATTGAAGGTCATGTGATCAACCATTGCACTAATTGTACATGTCTCTGAGACATGTTGGCTTATGATTAACGTCTAAGCCATGCATGTTGTCTATCTTTGTTCATGTTGATGATGACCACCTTTGAACCTTTCAGAGAATATGCTAGTTCTCGATCATTTATCTTCCCATGTCATCTCCTAGATTAACTTCACCTATGAGCTGAAGGGGGGATTTCTAGTCTCTCCATGCTAGCGTTCTACTCTATGACCTAAGCTATTAGGTCATTTGCACTTTCATCTTTTCTATATAAGCCTTTCTCCTTTACATTCTTTCAAGATAGATGAGCTGGTGATCTCCACTTGTTTTAGTCTCGTGTCAATTTCTCTCTCTTGATGTCTAGTTCCAACAAAATCATGACCTTTTAGCAGTCTCTGCCACTCCTCAACTTATATGAGCTATCCAAAAAATTCACAAGGAATGGAAGGTCATCCAATTTAATAATTTCTAGATCTATCCCTATCCTAGGGCCCCTGAAGCATTTTTTTCATGTTCCATGTTCTTCTGATTGATATTGATGTTTGTTTCCCTTTGTGAAAACACACACCTCTTGAGAAAAAACTTGATCAAACATTTATAAAGCTAGTAGTTGCAAGAGCAGGTCCTTGCATCCTCTAGCTCTTGTAAGGACTCAAAAAACACACGTTGAAGCTCCACCCAACTAACTTCTTATATAGAAAATCCCTCTTTGGTGGCTCTACCAATGCATTTGTATCCACAAAATTATTCTCTATGCCTAGTTGCTTCTTGAAATGGATAACATAATAGATTGGATGAACACAAGACTTTGTAGGTAGTTCTAACTTAGAAGCTCGTTCACTTATCTTCTTAAGACCCTTGAACATTTTAATCTCCATTATGGTTAAATGATGAATGCAATTTTGGTCTTCCTACCATAGCCATTTATTAGTGTCAGGGCCTAAAGAAGCTCTTGCCTCTTAGTCATCAAGAATAGCAAGTTAGATACTCTCCTAGTCAATTCCCAATTACCATTGCTTGGGAAATTTCTAGGGAAGGCCTATGAGCCACTACCCTTCTTTGTATGATTAGGGATTGATTGTAATAGTATTAGGTGTGTGCTAGAGCAACTAGTAAGCATCCCTTTATTTTAATAAATAATCTTTGATTACTTTCTTAGTTTGATACTAATTAATCCATTTGGTTGATTTTCCAATCTCCATTGGCTAAGTTTTTTGAGATTATAGATATTAATCCAAAGGGTTGCACTTGGAGTCCTTTATCATCCGTAGTTGTGTGTTTTTATTCTCAATTTCCAACCTTTTTACTTCAATAATTGATGTCTCATCATTTACAATTGGATTCCATTAGTCTTATGAGCTCTAAATACATTGCTTAAGCTATAAAAAAATCCCTTAAGCTCTTGGTTTGAACCTCATTAGCTATCCTAATTATGTTGGAATTAGGGTTGTAGAGAAATGCACACAGCTTGGAGAAGACAAAGGAAGCTCAAGGCACACAAATGAGAGTGTGTTACTTAGTGTGCAATGGAAAGATAGATAGCCCTAGTGTGATGGGCATATATATAATGCACGGGGGAAAAAACCTCCTAAAGAGGGGAAAAATGCCCCGGCGGTCCTAGTGTGTTCACACACATCACTACCACATGTATATGGTAACAAATCCCCCCTGGAGTGATGAAGTGAACGAGAGCTGGCACATGAATAAAGGAAAGTGCCATGCCCTGAGGACATGAAGCCCAAAGCTTTGCGGAAAGCTTCGAGCTTCTCATGAGACAATGCCTTTGTGAAAAGATCTGCAAGGTTGTCCTGTGTTGGCACATAAGCCAAGATGACCTCTTCTACTAAGAGACTCTCCCTGACATAGTGGCAATGCACCTCAATGTGCTTTGTGCGAGCATGAAAAACTGGGTTCCTTGCAACTGCCAATGCGCTCTGACTGTCAGTGTAGATAGTGTTGGCAGTGTCCTGTCCAACACCCAAATCAGCCCCATAAGGCGTCTGAGCCATACACACTCAATTGTAGTTGTTAAGACTGCCCTGTACTCAGCCTCACAACTAGAAGTGGCCACAGTAGGTTGCTTCTTGCTCAACCATGATATACATGAATTGCCAAGCATGAAACAAAAACCACTTGTGGACACTCGCATGTCAAAACAACTTGCCCAATCTGAATCCGAAAAAGCATGTAAGGTTGGCGGCAATGATCCCCCCTTGGGATAAAACAAGCCAAGATGTAAAGTGCCACTAAGGTAGTGGAAAATCCTCTTGACAGCCTGCCAATGCTTAGTCCCTGGGCTATGCATAAATTTGTTGACCTGTGAGACTGCAAACTGAATAACCGGCCTCGTGTTGCATACATAAATGAGGTAGCCAATAGCAGTTTGGTAAAGAGTGACATCAGCAGGATCGCCAGCATCATGTAGACTCAACTTCAAACCTGTATCCATGGGAGTGGCAATAGGTTTGCAATCCTCAAGTCCAAACTTACATAGCAATGTCTCTATGTAACTCTTTTGACACAAGGCAATACCACCATCACGCTGCTTAAACTGTATGCCCAAGTAATGATGCAACAACCCCAGATCTTTCATCTTGAAAGTAGCATTCAAATCAGCCTTAAATTCATCAATATGTCTCTCATTTGGTCTAGTAATCAACAAATCATCTAGATAAAGAACCACAATAAGAAGTACATCACCCTCACACTTTACATACAATATGCTTTCTGTTGGACTGTTACAAAAGCCTCGTTTGACCAAATGAGTGTCATATTTCTCATACCAAGCACGAGGATATTGCTTCAACCCATACAAAGCCTTCTTACATCTGCACACTTTGTCCTCTTGTCCTTTCTTGACAAAACTGCGAGGCTACATTACATAAACTTCCTCAAATATGTCACCATTCAAGAAAGCAGTAACAATGTCTGGTTGATGTACATCCCAACCAAAATGAGTTGCCAATGCGCATAGAAAACGCACAGTAGTCATACGACAAGTGGGAGCAAAAGTCTCTTCATAATCTATGCCTTTTTTATGTGCATAATCCTTTGCAACATGTCGAGCCTTATGGCGATCAATCTCACCATCCAGCTTGCATTTCAACTTGTAAACCCACTTCGTATCAATGGCCTTTTTGCCAGGAGGCAAATTACATAAAGTTCGTGTATCATTTTCTATAAGTGCATCATATTCTGATTGCATGGCAGCCATCCGATTTTCTGAATTTTGTGCTTCATCAAAAGACATAGGTTCTTTAACATCATGTAAGCTACACACAGCCAAAGCATAACAATCTGATGCATAAGATGCATGGCCAAAGCCTGAACAAGTACGACTAGACAAAGGTGCATCCAATTTACTGTCATGCAATGTATGCACCAGCCATTTTGGCATACCTCTAGCCTGCTCATTTTTAGCCTTTTCCTCATCAAGTACATCATGTACGTCTGCATTAGTAATAGGCTGATCTGTAACATTTTTGGAAACCCCCATAGGTTGTACATTTGCCTCATTGGAATTTACAATCGTATTTCGACCACTGAAAAGAGGCAACAAAGTGTCATAAATGTCCTGTGAGCTTACAATATTGTCTCTAGTACATGACAGCAAGGGCTGAAAAGAATCTTCCACAAACACTACATCCCGTGAAACTAGAATATGCTTTGTTTGCGGATGATACAACATGTAACCTTTGCTTTTAGCACTATAACCAACAAAAATACATTTGATAGCCTTATCATCCAAATTTTTTTGTTGTGTTTGTGGCAGCAAAGCATATGCCAAACAACCAAAAACATGCATGTGCTCAATAGAAGGCTTTCTATCATGCCATGCTTCATATGGAGTAATAGACTGCAAAGATTTCGTAGGACACCTGTTAAGTACATAAGTGGCACACATGATGGCCTCAAACCAAAAAGAATGTGGCAAAGCTTGACTTTTGACCATACATCGTGCCATTTTCGTAAGTGACCTGTTTTTCCTTTCAGCAACACCATTTTGCGTAGGTGTATATGGCACTATACACATTGGTGTTTTATCCCATGACTAGCCAGAAATGCATTAAATTCGTGAGACATATACTCCCCCCCTCGATCGGGACTTTGCTTTAAGCGGAAATACCCATGCATGCCTGGAGTAATCATCAATGATAGTCACGAAGTACAGGTAATTGCCCAAGGACAGAGTTTGTATGGGCCCACAAACATCACTATGCACAAGCTGCAACCTACAAGTGGCCCTAACTGAACCATCCTTTGGAAACTTAGAATGCTGCATTTTACCCAAAATACAGCCTTCACAAACATGTTTGAATGGTGCTTCAAGAGGCGGCAAAGAAGCAACCATAACAGATTTCTGCAAACACAACAAACTGGCGAAATTCAGATGCCCAAATTGTGCATGCCACAGTTTTGCATCTGAAACAGCCCTTGAATCTGCAATTGCATTTGCAAAATTTTGTCCACACTTCTCATACAAAGTGAGCTTATACAGCCTACGGCACAAAAGGCGAGATGCAACAATTTCATCACCAAAACTGACATCATGAACTGTACATCTATCATCCACAAATTTGACTACAAGTCTAAGTCTAGCAAGTGCCGATATAGACAAAAGATTCTTCTTGATCCCAAGTACATAAAGTGCATCAACAAGTGTGAAAGAACTGCCATTTGCAGCAGTAAGCACAATCTTTCCAACCCCTTGAATTGGATAAGAGGCATTGTTGGCACAAGTGACTGAATTCCCATGAGGGACAGACTCGAGAGAGGTGAACAATTCACGATGTGAGGTAATGTGCTTTGTAGCACCACTGTCAAAATACCACACATGTGAATCTGCAGCAACTGACATGCATGCATCATGGACAACAGGATTGTAAGTGCACTCTGCACTAAAAGCCCATTCTACATCAACATTAGTATCACAGTCTCCTTTCATCACAGAAGACTCGACAATGCCTGCATTTGTAGTGGAATCAGCATTTGCAGTGGAAGCATCCTCTTTCTTCTTCGCCTCTTTAGCCTTAGGACACTGCTTGATCAAGTGATCATTAGCTTTACAATAATGGCAACACATCTTCTTTTTGCCCTTATCACCAGAATTGTGAGACAAAGTGCTTCCAGCAAAAGCATTGGGAACAGAAGTTTTGCCACTCGCAGCAGAACCATAAGAAGTGGCTGCATTGCTGTTACCACCCTTTCTTTGAGAAGCAATAAATGCATGTTCAACTGCATGCTGTCTAGTCCTGTTTTTTCTGGAAAGTGACTCTTGCAATGACAATGTGCAGGATTTCCTTGGGTCATAAGTCTCCAAGTACTAGCAAAAGTTTGGTAAGAATCTGGTAAGGCATCAAGAACAGTCTGCACAAGGGAATTGTCTGAAACGACTTCACCTGCAGAAATAAGTTGCTCATTGATATCCTTGACACTAGCAAGGAAAGTGTCCATATCATCTTCCTCATGCATAATTTCGACTTCAGCTCTTTACGCAACAAAGCAATTTTAGCCTCATTGCGACTTGCATAAAGGCCAGCCAAAATATCCCAAGCCTGTTTTGCAGATTTTGCTGAACGGATGTGAGGAACAATGGTGCACTTCACAGACAACGCAATCAATGCATGAGCCTACGCATCCTTTACATCCCAATGAGCTTGTTCTGCCGTAGGCAAAACAACTCTAATAGCAGCAATCCTTGTAGCAAGGCCTGCAACATCCTCAACATCGCCTACATCCTCAGAACCAGGACGTACATCAATGCCCTGCACAATGTTCCAGACGCCCTTTGACACAAGAACGTGTTGCATCATATAAGCCCACATAGGGTTATTGTCCCCATCCAATCTGTTCTCAGCAGCAACAAACATCTTGAACACATCTGTGTTGTTGTCAACCATGGAAAACGTATGCACTTGATGTGAAAACTACCCGAAATGAGGAGAATCTGAGTGAGACTAGCACGTGCTATATAGCACAACCTGTAGTAGACTGAATGGGACCTGTCATTTTGTGTAGAAAACGGCACTGTCAAAAATTTTGCACAAAATGATAAAATTGCCTGTGCAGACTTGACTGTAGTGGAAACGGAGGCCGAAATGAGCCCGAATCAAAAATCTACGCAGAGTAAGCTCTACGAGCTTTCCCAAAATATTTGTCGACCTACGACGCTCGCCAAACCTCAGTGAAATTGGAGAAAGTGAGTAGGCATGTGCTGGAGCTGCTGGCGACTAAGCCCGAGAGGATGCAACCTGCTCTGATACCAATTGTTGGAATTAGGGTTCCAGAGAAACGCACACAGCTTGGAGAAGATGAAGGAAGCTTAAGGCACACAAATGAGATTGTGCTACTTAGTGTGCAATGGAAAGATAGATAGCCCTAGTGTGATGGGTGTATATACAATGCACGGGGGAAAAGACCTCCTAAAGAGGGGAAAAATGCCCCAGCGGTCCTAGTGTGTTCACACACATCACAACCACATGTATATGGTAACAAATTAGAGGATAATTTAATTTCTATATCCTTGTGCATTGTATATAAGCCCATCACTCTAGGGGTAACTTATCTTTCTATTTGCACACTAGGTAATGAGCTCTTTGTTTGTGTGCCTTGAGCTTCTTCATCTTTTCCAAGATGTGTGTGCATCCCTACAACCTTAATTCCAACAATCTGTATGAGAGCAGGTCACGTCCTCCTTCGACTATTGCCAACACTCATTTGCTCAAGTTCTTAGACTTTTGCAAGGTTTGGTGAGTGTCAACAAGCAGTACTCTGTAAGAAATTTTCCATTTGGGATCATTTTGGACCATTTCCACTACAATCAATACTGCAACAACAATTTTGTCCTTTTGTGCTAAATTTTTATAAGTGAAATATTTTGTAGAATAGGTCCCTTACAGTCCTTTTTGGGTTGTGTTGTATATCATGTGTTATTCCTACTTTTTTTTCCTCCTTTGAGGTAGTTTTCACATTAGGTGCAGTCACTTGCCATGGCTGACAACAATATAGATGTTTTCAAGATGTTTTTTGTTGAAGACAAATTGGATGGGGATAACTATCCAATGCGGGCTTACATGCTGAAGCACATTCTTGTGTCAAAGGGTATCTAGAATGTTGGGCAGGGCATTGATGTACGTCTACCTTGTGTGGATATAGGCTCTATTGCATATGTTGCAAGTTCTAGCATATCTGTTGTTGCTAGAGTTGTTTTGCCTACGGTTAAGCAATCTTGGTAGGATATAAGAGATGTGTGAGCTCATGCATTGATTGCATTATATGTAAAGTGCTCTATTACTCCTCACATTCACTCAACAAAATCAATATAATAGCTAGGGATGCTCTAGCTTGTCTTTATGCAACTCACAATGAGGCAAAAATTAAATTGCTCTAAGAGAGCTGCAGTTGAAAGACTATGCAAGAGGATGATAACATGGACACTTTTCTTATTGGTATCAAGGACAAAAATTAGTAATTAATTTCTACAAGTGAAGTTATTTCTGACGGTTCACTTGTATTGAAACTCTTACAAGACTTTCGTGAGTACTTGGAAACTTATGACCCAAGGAAGCGCGGAAAGGGCTAACTTTAGTTGAAGCTTGGACTGAGGTATTGTAGGCGTGGGCTATGTAGGGTAAAGTCTGATCCCAGATCTGATGAAGCGGATTGATGTAGGCGGCGAGCATATGCTTCAGTGTTTTGTTGAGGCGCTTGGTGAGCCCATTTGTTTGTGGGTGATAGGGGGATGTGAATAGCTGCTCAACACCGAGACTTTTGGTCAAGAGCTGCATGACATCACTTTTGAATTGCGCCCCCTAATCGGATAAAAGTTGTTGTGGGCATCCATGCTTGAAGATGACATTATGCAGTAGTGCATGAGAGACAGTGGACGCCGAGCTATCGGGTAGAGCTTGAACCTCACACCATCGTGTGAGGTATTCAGTGATGACCAACACATACCTGTTGCCATTAACAGTCGTTGGGAATGGACCCATGAGATCCCAACCAACGAGTTCGAAAGGGGCACTGACCGAAATGGGAGACAAATACCCAACCTTCTGGTGTGGGTTTTTAATTGCTTGGCAGACTGCACACTCTTGTAATTGTTTTGAAATTGACTGTTATGTCCTAGGCCAGTAATGGGCGAGTCGCAACTTTTGTAGAAGCTTGTGAAAGGCGAGGTGTCCTGATAGGGGGTGGGCATGATAATGATGGATGTAGTGCTGCAGTAACGCGAGTGGGACATAAAGTCAAGGAGGATGCCCCTGTTGAATGTAATAAACCAAATTATCCCTGAGCATGAATCTCCGTTTGTGAGGGTGGGTTTGTCACTTCTGATATTATGAATGATTTCTTGGATTGTTGGGTCGGCTTGCTGTAGAATGGGCAGCTGGGAGATGGAAATAGGAGTTTCGACACTTGTGACTTGTGCGTGTTGGAATTCAGAGCGAGAGAGGCCATCTGCAAGAAAGTTGGTGGATCCTTTTTTGTACCTAATTTGAAACTTGTATTCTTGGAGGGCTAGAACCCATTGGAGCAAACTGTTGGGGTATAAAGCCCAATGTGGTCGCCCAGGTAAGTGGGTGGGCCGCCAGGTATGTACACATATTCTTTTGTAAAAACCTAATAAGAATTCACTATGCTCTACACATTACAGTAGAGCGAGTTTACCATATCATCGTGCTCTTCTTCTCACACTCTCTCTCGCATCGCACTTCCGCTCGTTCTCCTTCAACTGGTATCAGAGCTCAGATCGAGGCTCGGGGCACCATTTGTAGGTAGCCAGAGTCACCTGCTCAGATTGAAGTGAGATTCGACAGGCAAAGACACGGCCCCAAATCCTGTGGGACAGCTCGAAGGGCTTGGTGTTCTCAGATTTTCATTCTGAGGTCATCTCGGCCACCGTTCGGCTTCGACAAGTTCTGCGCAGGCCATTTTCGACTACAAGGTCTCGGCGGGTGCAGATCCGACTCTACAAATTTGGGGTTTCGGCCTACAACTGTAGGTGCTGAGGATATCGGCACTCCCAGAGTGCTGATTTGTGGCTGTCTACACATCGAAGGACGGCTCACAGTTCTTGGAGACGTGTCACATACGACACGGGCGCATCTACAGACAGATTGTAGGCGACATCCACTAGTTCATCAGGTAGCTTGTGTTTGCTGCTTGATATTCCAGATTTCATCCTGACATTGCAGGTACTTCCACATGGGATGTATTGTCAGAGATGATGTATTTCTGTTGAGGGTTTGCTGGCTGTGAGTCACGCAGCAAACAACCGCCACAGCGGTTACAGCATATAGTGGGAAATTTGTGGATGTATGACTTTGTGGGAAGTCTATGTACTGTCAGATTTACTGCAGCCTTTGTTGAGGGTCGAGTGAGGTTTTATTGAGCTGGGGGATTCTCGAATGTTGAGATCCTTTCGGTGATACAGGTCTTGGAGCGATCTCTCGAGCACCCTTAGATAGGCAGCTAGGATGTATTGACTGTGGGTTAGACAATTGGGATTGCATCTTTGCTTTACTGCTGTTGACGCATTGACGCAGTCTATGCTTACAGGACAGTCAGAGACAGTACAGGTGCAGGATAGGTTTACCCACAGCTTACGGTGTTAGAGAGACAGTGGTTTTTTGAGCTGTTTTTTGGTCTGTTTTTTTAGTACACCAGAGCCATTTTACAAAGGAGACTCTGCCGAAATTTCTGCAGAATCTGAAGCTTTCTTGGTTCATTTCACAGGTTGATATTGGTTTAGAGGTCAGTTTACAGGGGAAACTCTCCCGAATTTTTCCCAGGAAAGTAAACTATTGTGAAGCGTAGCTATGGCTGGATCACAGGACACTGCTCTTTACAATATCAAGAAGCTGGATGGAACCAATTTCCCATTGTGGAAGAAGCAGATTTGGCATGTGTTGGTACAAAACAAGCAGATAAAACATATAAAGCTCAAGGGGATAAAACCAAAAGATATGGACGAAGATGAATGGAGCGAAATGGATGAATTGGCACTTTCTACCATTATGCTGACTTTGGCAGAAAGCGTTTACTTCAATGTAGCAGACAAGATGTCGGCTTATCAAGCATGGTTAAAGCTGAGTGATCTTTATGAGAAGTAGAGTACAGCTTCACAGGTATACTGGCTTAAGAAGCTTGTTGACTTGAAGATGAAAGAAGGGACACCTATGTCCAATCATCTGAATGAATTCAACACCATCTACTGTCAGTTGTCAGCTCAAGGTGTCAAGTTTGATGAACCTGTTAGAGCTATGTTCCTGTTGATCACATTGCCGGAAAGTTGGGACACTTTTCGCACAGCTTTGAGTAATTATGCACCTCCAGATGGTTTGACCATAGCAGGTGTAGAAGGCAGTCTGCTTACTGAAGAAACCGACAGAAAGACAATGGACAAAGGCAAAGGAACAGCCTTAGTTGTCAGGGGAAGGACCAAAGAAAAGTACAAAGGTGGAAAGAGGGATCAGTCTCGTAGCAAGTCCCGCAGTGCTAAAGGCAAGAGTGACATAGAATGCTACCATTGTGGCAAGAAGGGTCACATGAAAAGAGACTGTATAGAATGGAAAGCAGAAAAAGGCAAAGAGAAAGCAGAAGACCATGGTGAGAAGAACAAGTCCTCAGTGAAGATTCAAGAAATAAATGTGACAAACACTGTTGCAGAGGATGACAGTCTAGTGTCAGGAGACATCTACTTCTTGAAGAATACAATAGACTCAGCTCTTCTTACAGCATCTGATGGAAATGCACTGAGTGACTGGATTATAGACTCAGGGGCATCACTTCATGTGTCTCCAAACAAGGAGTGGTTTACCTCTTATGTGACCACTAAAGATCATGTTCGGCTAGGCAATGGGCAGATATGTGAGATCTTAGGTGTTGGAGATGTTCAATTGAAGTTTCAGAATGGCTCTTCTTTCACGCTGAAGAATGTGAGACATGTTCCCGCAATTACAAAGAGCTTGATCAGCACAAGTTTACTTGATGATGCTGGCTACGTCACTACTTTTGGACAGAACATGTGGAAGATATCCAAGGGTTCTATGACAGTAGCACATGGAGTAAAGTCTGGAGGACTTTACATGATTTATGTATCAAATGTCTCTAAAAATGTAATCAATGTAACCGAGCAGCCGAACGTTTCTTTGTGGCATAGCCGGTTAGTACATATGTCCAAGAAGGGAATGGAAATATTGTCTCGTTCTGGTTATTTGCCTGGCTTGTCATTCAATGATTTTGAATTCTGTGAACATTGTCTGTATGGTAAGCAAACACAGCAGCCACATAAGCATAGAAGCAGTAAAAGAGATACACAGTTGGCACTTGTTCATAGTGATTTGTGTGGACCTATGCCTAACCTATCTCTAGGGGGAGCTTCTTACTTTATGACATTTATAGATGATTACTCGAGGAAAGTATGGGTTTACTTTCTCAAGCACAAGGATGAAGCGTTTAGTGTTTTCAAAACGTTTGTGACACTTGTGGAGAATCAGAGTGGCAAGAAGCTTAAATGATTACGCACTGACAATGGTGGAGAGTATGTTTCAAAGGCCTTTCAGGACTTTTGTGAGTCAAAAGGTATAAAATGTGAACTTACTGCTCCTTACAATCCTCCTCAAAATGGTGTTGCTGAGAGGATGAATAGGACCATACAAGAGAAGTTCAGAAGTATGTTGTCTAATGCACAACTGCCAAATGGGTTTTGGGCTGAAGCTATATCAACAGCTGTTCATCTCATAAATAGATCTCCTAGCAAGGTTTTGCAGAAGGATTCAGTGGCAGAGATGGTATGGTCAGGCAAAATGCCCTCATACAAGCATCTCAGAGTCTTTGGCTATGAGGCATATACTCATGTTCCAAAGGAATTTAGGAACAAACTAGAGCCAAAGAGTAGAAAGTGCATCTTTCTAGGCTATGGTAATTCTGGTGAGATGGGGTACAGACTTTGGGATCCCGAATCCAGAAAGGTTATCCGCAGCAATGATGTTCACTTTAATGAAGCCAAATATCATTCTAAATCAGAGAGGGTTGAGGAGATTAGAAGAGTTGTCTTCCAAGAAGATAGACCTGCACGTGCAAGACAAAATGTCAGGGCTCAAGAGGAGCAAGGACAGGATAGAGTGGAACCACAGGTTGTGGCTAAGCCTGAGCCACCTATTGTGCGTAGATCTGGACGTATCACGCGACCTCCTGATAGGTTTGTTCCATCTATGAACTATGTCATGTTGACTAATTGCAATGAGCCTTCATGTTACAAGGAAGGAGTGCAAATGAAGGACTCCGGGAATTGGCAATTGGCCATGCAGTCAGAGATGACAGCTCTGCATAAAAACCAGACATGGAAGCTAGTTAAATTACCACAGGGCAAAAAGGCTCTACCTTGTAAATGGGTTTACAGGTATAAGATCACCGCTCATGATAGTCAGCCAAAGTACAAAGCAAGGCTTGTTGCCAAGGGCTTTAAGCAAGAACAAGGCATTGACTTTGATGAAGTCTTCTCTCCGGTGGTCAAGATGACTACATTGAGATGCTTTCTTGCATTGGTTGCCATATTAGATTTGGTGTTGCACCAAATGGATGTCAAGATAGCGTTCTTGCATGGTGATTTAGATGTGGAAATTTACATGCAGCAGCCAGAAGGGTTTGTTGAGAAAGGAAAGGAAGATTTGGTATGCCAGTTGTTAAAGAGTCTTTATGGCTTAAAACAATCACCGAGGGCATGGTACCATAAGTTCCACAAGTTTATGCTTTCTCAAGGCTACAAACGTAGTGAGTTCGATCACTGTCTATATACAAACAAGGCTAAGGATGGCAGTTGGCTGATCCTTATTTTGTATGTGGATGACATGTTGATTGCTGGCAAGCACTTGGAAGAAATTTCAGCTTTGAAGTCAAAGATGGCAAAATCGTTTGACATGAAAGACATGGGTGAGGCAAGTCATATACTTGGTATGCGCATTGAAAGAGACAGATCAAAGAAGTTGATTTGGTTATCTCAAACAGAGTATATTGACAAGGTTTTGCAACGTTTCAATATGGAGAAGGGAAAGGCATTGAGTGTTTCATTGCCACCATATGTGAAACTTAGCAAACAAGATTGTCTGGTGTCTGAGGAAGAACATGCTGAAATGGATAAGATTCCATATGCGTCTGCAGTGGGTAGTTTGATGTATGCAATGATTGCTACTCGCCCAGACATTGCATTTGCAGTGGGAGTAGTAAGTCGATACATGTCAAACCCAGGCAAGAAACATTGGGAGGCAGTGAAAGGAATATTGAGATACCTGAAAGCTACAAAGAGTATGCGCACATGCTATGGGAGTCAGGAGCTAAGTGTAAAGGGTTTTACAGACTCAGATTATGCAGGTGACTTAGACAACCGAAGGTCTACGTCGGGTATGTCTTTACATTGGCTGGTGGAGCAGTATCATGGCGTTCTAGATTACAAGATTGTGTTACTCAGTCTACTACAGAGGCTGAATATGTTGCAGCATCAGAGGCATGCAAAGAATCAATTTGGCTTAATCGACTAGTAACAGATTTGGGAATCAAAGAAGAGATGCCTGTGTTATATTGTGATAGTCAAAGTGCTATACAATTGGCTCGCAATCCAGTTTATCACTCAAAGACAAAGCATGTGGATGTGAAGTATCATTTCATCAGGGAAATGCTCGAGGATAAGCAACTTCAACTTGTCAAAGTTCACACAGAAAATCCTGCTGATCTACTTACAAAAGGACTTCCCTCAGAGAGCTTTGCGCATTTTCGCAAGCAGTTAGGTGTAGGGTAGTACATCACTTCTCTACATCTCTTGTATATTAGCTTGTATAGTAGCTTCTCTCACACTTAAAGTACCACAATGGAGTTTAAGTGGGAGGTTGTTGGGGTATAAAGCCCAATGTGGTCGCCCAGGTAAGTGGGCGGGCCGCCAGGTATGTACACATATTCTTTTGTAAAAACCTAATAAGAACTCACTATGCTCTACACATTACAGTAGAGCGAGTTCACCATATCGTCATGCTCTTCTTCTCGCACTCTCTCTCGCGTCGCACTTCCGCTCGTACTCCTTCACAAACGACCCGGGGGATGGCTTTTTTGTAAAAGGGGAATTATGGGCTAGTGATCAGTCTCTACAATCACCTGAGTGCCGTGGAGGTATGGATGAAACTTGGCGAATGCCCAAACAACAGTCAATAACTCTTTTTCTGTTGTTGATTAGTTGAGTTCCGGTTTGGTGAGTGTCCTGCTAATGAAAGAGATGGGAGTCTAGTTTCCGCCAGTATCCTGCTGCAGTAGAGTTGCCCCCAATCCAACATTAGAGGCATCAGTTTGTAGTAAGAAAGGTTTGCTGAAATCTGGATGGGACAACATGGCTGATTGTTGTATGGATTCTTTGAGTTTTGTGAAGCTCTCTTGACATACCTGGTCCCAAGAGTAGGGTATGCCCTTCTGAAGGAGACGCCGCAAGGGTAAGGTTATATGAGCTAGATGAGGGACAAACCTGAGAGAAAACATTGCCATCCCTAAGAAACTCTGCAGATTGTTAACATTAGATGGTGGGGGGTAAGATTGAATTGCAAAGACCTTTGCAGGGTCAATTTGTATCCCTTCTCCTGAAACGATAAAACCCAAAAATTTGAGGCGTGTCGCACCCCATTTACACTTGCGAAGTTGAAGCTGTAGGTTGAAGCGTTGTATGCGGTTTAACACCTCTTGCAAAACTTTAATGTGTTCCTCCCAAGTAGATGTGTGTATAATAATGTCGTCTAAATACACCAAGATAACTTTCTGCAGAATAAGATCTTGGAAAATGGTGTTAGCTGTTCTCTGAAAGGTGCTACCTGCATCAATCAATCCAAAGGGCATTCGGGTGAACTGATAAAGACCACTTGGGGTTCTAAAGGCGGTCTTGTGTGCATCTTTAGGGTCTAAAGCTGGAATTTGCCAATATCCCGAAGCAAGGTCAAGAGAAGTGAAGTACCTTGATTTACCTAGCTGGTCAAGAAGGTCGTCTATTCGTTGGAGAGGGTATAAATCATGCTGTGTGATTTTGTTGAGAGGTCTGAAATCCACACAAAATCTGTAGGAGTTATCATCTTTCTTGACAAGATGTGGTTCAGAAGCCCAATCACTGCATGATGGTTCTATTACTCCTTGTAAAAGCATATCATTGACAGCTGTATTCAAGTTCTCCACTTCTCGTGGTGAGCGTCTACGAATAGCCATCTTTACTGGGGGGATGATTGCCAGTGCAGATGCTATGGAAAATAGGCAAATTGATGACTGATGACTGAGGGTTCCTTTTCAACAAGTTTGGATATTGTGAGAGAATTTGTCGAACATCTATGGTGCGTGAAGTTGTATCTACAATAGAGTGTTGACAAATTTTGGACCTTCTTGTGAGTACATGAAAGGGATAGGGAGTTTCTGGGGCAACATAAGAGCATGAGTTGCAAAGTTGAGCTTTGCCTTGGTTTTCACAAACCAATCACATCCTAAAGTTATAGGAAATAGTTGTCTAGGTAATACAAAAAATTCATGGTGGCTGAAAACATATGATCCAATATGAAATGTGAAACAAGCGACTGTATGTAAGTGATACAACTCCTTATTGTCCCCATACAGGACTGAAATTGGACTAGAAGTGTAAGTAGGGAGGCCTAATTGGTTAACTAATGCATGAGATTGTACTGCCGGAATCAAGTAGTGCTTCATGAGATGTGCTTTCTAGCTGAATCACAGTGGAGCACACCATACGATCGGAAGGTGCGGTTGCTTGAAAATGTGAATGGGTTCCTTCCATCATCCACTCGCTTAGAAGTTTTCCGGAAGAGCTGCTAATGTGGCAGCGTCAGAGACTTGGATTTGTGTATTTTGAACTTGTCGTGCTTGTAGCCTCCGACAATGTCGACGCACATGCTCGTACATGTTGCAATAGAAGCATTTGGGACGGCCTTGAGCGTCACGTGCTGGGAGTGCTCGACGGGAGGTATTTTGAACATTCTGCACATCAATATCCATAGGTGTGGGGTGGGTAGGAGCAGGAGGGGAGGCAGAGATAAGACCCTGGGGAAGAGGGGGTATTGGTGCAGGCAAATCTGAATTCATGCTACCCTCAAGTCGTTGTGCAATTTGAATGGCTTCATGAAAGGACAAGGGTCCTTGGTCGCACACCCGACGTGAAATATCATGTTGAAGACAAGGCCAAAGGAAATAGAGCTTCATTTCTTCAGACATAGATGGATCAGCACATAAAAACAGTTGATTTAATTTGACTGCAAAGTGGGCCACTGGTTCAGTATGTTGTTGACGCAAAGAATTAAGTTGTTGTAATGCGGTTTGTGTAACATTTTGATGTGCGAAGCTCTGAAGCAGGAGTTGTTTAAGTAAAGACCAACTATGCTTAACATTTTCACCTTGTTGCACGAACCATGCGGCTGCCACGCCCTCTAGCACTGTGCGGAGTTCGTGAGCCCTGCATTCGTTATCCCAATTGTGGTAGCCTGCCACATTCTCAAAATGGTCCAGCCATGTGAGGACGTCTTCTGAGGGGAGACCAGAGAATGGTCGTGGCCGCACCTTTGAATCTGTATGCTTTGCTTGTGTTTGTTGCGCAGAGAGGAAACCTATTAGCGATTGGTGAGTATGATTGACTTGCAGGAGAATGTTAGAGATGGCTGAGAACATGTGTTTGAGGTGTGCATGAGCAGATTCCTGGGAAAATTCAGGATGCATTGAAGCATCCTCGTACCGTGGAGAGTTGGGGTTGTGTTTAGGTGATGCAGATCGACTCATGGCTGAGGGTTGTGGGAAGCTAACTGGTCATTATGAAATGCAAGAACCTACAGTCTGGGAAAGAATAAGGGCCAAGATATTGCCCATCAACTCCACCAATGTGAAGTCCTTTACGGGTCAAGAAAGGCTTGCTTACAGGAGGGCGGGGTTGCCCCTTTATGCCCTCGCTATCAGGTGCTTCTCAAGATTACAGGATCTTGATCTTGGCATGGCATGCCAGGTCAGCTATTGGCTCTGCGTGTAGGTGACTAGGCTAGGCTTATTGGGTGTGGGTGTTGTGACCATATTATGGAGAAGGCTTTTCAGTCATTCCACGTGGCAGCAGCTTGGGAGCGAAGTGGTGACCAGCCATAACGTCAAGACGACTCAAGCGGGTGCCAGTGCCGGCTTAGAGGAAGGGGAACAGGCAATGGGGTGCCACTTAGTCCTGAGGATGAGTGGGGGAGGTGGGGATAGGAGTGCCATCAAACTGCTTCACTCTCGAACGTGTGCGTTCAGCCCATATTTGTGTATTTGTGTTTGTGTGTGTGTGTGTGTGTGTGTGTGTGTGTGTGAGAGAGAGAGAGAGAGAGAGAGAGAGAGAGAGATCGTTCTCTGTTGCTATTGTGGTCTGTTAAGAGAGTGCGTAAGAGGGGACTTCACACATCATTTCACATCGCAGAGGAAGAAGAATTGAAGCGGCATCTGCCACACAATGCACATAAACACAACAAAACATGGCTTCATAGCAGAAGGTGAAAGGCAAGGAGACAGCCTCCGAAAAGAGGTGCACAAGACATGGGCCAGCAGTGTTGGGTTGCAGCTTTGGTGTCTCAGCCATGGCAAGAACGAGCGATTCTTAATGAGGCCTAATTTGAGACCATCAAAACTTTCTATGAAATAGACACAGTGGTCATTCAGGGCAGAGAACCTCTAGCAGTGGATACAGCGCTGGTGAAGAAAGCCCTCGGACTCCCCAATGAAGGCGACACAGAACCAAAAAAGACCTATGCCATCACAGATGAAGTACCCAAGAGATGATCCATACACCAAATAAAGGATGTCGCAGACGCAGATAGGACACAAATGGCTTTCTACCTCCAAAATGTCATATTCATGGCTAGAACAGATGACATGTCCTTGAAGACTTGCAGAACAAGGAGAGAAAATCAACTCGGCAGCAATGTGCCTCGAAAACCTAAGAAAACGGGCTGGGATTGCACTATAGGAAGAAGGCAACACAGTGATACGTGCTCATCTGCAGGCACTAGCATGAGCTGCCCCAATAGACGCTCAGGACCCAAAGGCCCACAGAATGTTGAAGCTCATGATGGGGCGGGCTCCTGGTGAACCTTCGAATGCTGACAAAGGGAAACGTAAGAGGCATGTACTAGCTATTCAAGAATTTGTGGATGATGATCATGATGAAGTGCTGGAACAGTTTATCAAGAAGAGAAGGGTGTGTTCAAGTGCTTAAGGGATGGTGTCACTGAGAGAACCGGACGCTACATCTATCCCATCGCCATACAAGGCCAAGGATTCAGTGTCCAGTGCAAAAGGTGAAGCTGGTAAGCAAGAGAAGGGTCTTGCCATGGGGCACGATCCTTCAGCTCCGGGATTGGATACCTCTGCAAGGTTTTCAGACCCTGTAACTAGAGAACCGAACTCTGCATCTATACAGGTAACCACCACACCAGCAGTGGCACCTGAGGAGTCAGACAAAGGTTAGAAAACGCTTGAAACGACTACACCAGAGGTGTTGATCATTCAGCTAGATGACCTGTCCAGACCACTGTCGGCAAAAGGATTTGTGAAGCAAGCTGTCGGAAAATTGATGTTCCTTGCCGATAAGTTACATAAGATCAGTGCCCTGTTTGATCGGATAGCCCAAGCTCAAACACATTTGAAGGACACCATGACGGACATATCCTCAAGCATGACAATAATCAGTCAGGAGGACACAAAGAGACAACTGGCAAGTGCCAAGCAACACCTGTAAGAAAGCCATAAACCATACAGTGGCAGCAGGATACTTTGGAAAGATAGAGGAGAAGGGATTCCGGGGAGTTGCTTAATTTCCAACTTCCGACGATATCCACTCAACTGGAATGCTTTCTTCCGCAGTTCTTCTTTGTTGCTGATCAGTGCCATTCCCCACTTCCACAACCGCTCTTCAATCCTCACTCTCTCGAGTCTCCTGCGACCCTTCGTCTACCCTTTGGCCACCTAGAAAATGCTCGCTCTCTCTCTCTCTCTCTCTCTCTCTCTCTCTCTCTCAGACCCCTCAGCTGCAGACGAGATTTCCATTCTTTGGCTCCCGACTGTGAGGAGTCCCGAGCCCTGAACAAGCCTATCTTAATCTTTTAAAGCACAGAGCAGGACGCTATGGAGATTTAAGGTTTGGAGCCCACCAAAATATCCATCGTCTCACAACCCTCTCACTCTTGATGCATACGAATTGCACCAACCAGCCAGCGCGCAAGAAAAAACCTTTGAGCTGTTGTGTAAACTATCGCGAGTTGGATCAGATTCTTGCTCTCAGTCAGACGAGGAAGAGAAGCAGAGTCCAAAAGGGTCTCTCTCTCTCTCTCTCTCTCTCTCTCTCTCTCTCTCTGTGTGTGTGTGTGTGTGTGTTAATAGTGGTTTCTCAAAGATTAACCTCATGCCTGAGTTCACCATGCAATAGCTTGGCTTGGTGCCCACCAAGAGCGCCACTTTCACTGTCACCTTAGCCGACCAACACAAAGTCCTTAGCCGACCAACACAAAGTCCGCCCGGTCGGAGTGGTGGAACAAGTCCCAATGGTAGTAGAAGACTTCACTTTTTGGCTCGACTTTGTGGTAGTACAACTACCAAAAGTGGATGGGGGTTTCCCTTTGCTAATTGGTAGGCCTTGGCTACGACACACTCGTGCACTTCATGACTGGGGGGCAATGATACAATGTGGATCACTACACCAAGTACAAGGCATAGACAGATCCAACTAGAAAGTGGAGCTGACCCATCCAATAGAAAGTCTTCCCTCAGTATTGCACAACATGATGACCAGAAGACAAAAGCTAAAGAGGTCGAGGAGAACCCACCAGAGGAATAGGTCTTACCCAACGTCCCCGGTGAAGACAAGGAGCTCCTATAATGGTTAGAGGCAGCACCCGACCCTCACTGTTTTGTAGTCCTCACCGAGATGGAGGAAGACACATGTATTGTAGAAGTGGAGTCTCTTGGTCTCGGAGATCCCATCACTCATCACAGGCATGGTAAGAAGTCTCCCCTACAAGGGCAACAAGAAGAAGATTTAGAGCATGAAACTGACACAGATGATTCTTCCCTGTCCATAGGCAAGGCTTCCCACCCCAACGAAGAGTCAGCAAACCAGCTCAAAGAAAAGTAGAGATGACTTGCCTCTGGAGGAACTTCCTTGGAGCAGGAACAAGACTTTCCCATTGATCAGAGTCCTACTCATGATGTGGATGCATTGACCAAAGCTGGCCAAGATGTAGCTGAAGAGTGGAACCAAGGCAACTATCCATACCCGATCAAAGAAGTCAACTTAGGTACTGAAGAAGAGCCCAACCCAGTACTGCCGGCTGCATGGCTCCGAGATCAACCCCAATTACTATATTTAATTATTTATTTTATTATTAGTTGGAAGGATGTCTTTGCTTGGTCATACAAAGACCTCACAAGACTTGACCCGATTTTGGGAGTTCACCCCATACCACTCTAGGACAATGCCAAGCCTGTGCAGGGTCAGACATACAAGCTCAATCCTAAGTATGCACTAGCA
Organism: Adiantum capillus-veneris; assembly: GCF_014529385.1. Classification (NCBI taxonomy): domain Eukaryota; kingdom Viridiplantae; phylum Streptophyta; class Polypodiopsida; order Polypodiales; family Pteridaceae; genus Adiantum; species Adiantum capillus-veneris. Next base: position 69,779,917 of record NC_140946.1, on the reverse strand, counting down.
GTCAAAAAGGAAATTGATAAGATGTTGGATGCATGTATCATTGAGCCCATTGAAAATACACAATGGCTTTCTCCAATGCTTATTGTACCTAAGAAAAATTCAAACAAGATCAGGGTTGTGTGGACTTCAGAGCACTCAACAAGGTTACTATCCCTGATGGATTTCCTACCCCCTTCTCCAAGAGAGTGTTGGAAGATGTAGCCGGACATGCTTTTCTCACCTTTATGGACCATTCTAGTGGCTACAATCAGATGGCCATTCTAGACGATGACAAGATCAAGACAACTTTTATTACTCCATGGGGAGTTTTTGTCTTCAAAAGGATGCCCTTTGGACTACAGAATGCACCAGCTTCTTGGAATAGAACAACCTACATTGTGTTTGAGCCCTTCCTCATAAGTTTCTGCGGATTTTCATGGACGACTTTTCTCGCTTCTCGGGCCAAGGCTGTGCAAGTCCAGTCGAATGCTTCCAAGAGCACATGGAACAGTTAGCCCTCATTTTTTCTTGCTGTAGAGAGGTAAATCTGAAACTCAACCTGAATAAGTGTCATTTCATGGTCACACGAGGCACTCTATTAGGTCACACGAGCTCACGCAACCTCCCTTCGGCGGGTCTCGTTCGCTCTTACCTACAACGGGTGAATCCCATACAGTTTCTCAAGCTCATTCATGTGAGTATGTGTGTACGTACCTAAGTACGTGTGTGTGTGTGTGTGTGTGTTGCTCTTTTAAAATAACATGAAGTAATGGACTTTCTATCCAACATGATGTCAGTTGGATTATATTTTATATAGGATATGATCAATAGGCACGTGGCCAAGAAGCACTTAGCTATTTTTAGAGAGTGTGAAGTGAGAGATCTCCCAAATGGAGGCCTTTGAAATTCACTTATATCTATGGAATCTCCGGATGGTTTTCAATGAATGCAATAGGAGGGAATCTCGCAAGAAGCAATCACTTTTGTTTAATGTGCTATGCATATAGTCACTCATATTATTAGATGCAAGAAAAATTCCCCTTAAAAGCATGAGAGAAAAATATGCCATTGCTAAAAAAATGGAACGGAGACTTTGCATGGTTAACCTTTTTGTAGCCTAAGATTACTCTCTCTAATCAACAACAGCTCACCATAGCAGTAACAAAGTATGGCATGCATAGGTGGGTAGGGAATGAAGAGTCCTTGCATGAAGTAGTAAGGCTTAAGAAATCCCACTCTATCCCCCTTTGTTTGCTTTGCTCATGTCGTAGCTGAATCTCAAAAATGCCCTGTGATGTAGTCTCTATGCCAATAACCCAGTGCTTTGGGTCATCTCTACAGGCTCGAACAATCTTTGCATGTTGTAGTGCGACCCCTGTTTGAAAATTGGTAGGTGGTACTGGAAATTTTGTGAAAGAGGTATGTGAGTTGTGACTACCATCCTCAAGAAACAGACTTCCCCCTACTCTCAAATGCCATAAAAATCACATCATGTTATTTTTTTACTTTTGTCCATTCTTGATAGATAGAGGATACACACATGTATATCTGATTTGTCTCATAGTCTAACTTTGAGATCTAATACTCGTACCCCAGTCAAGATAAGACTACAAAAGATAAGAATGGGCAGACAATTAAAGAGATAACATAAACTGCACTGGGTGTTTGTGAAAGTCAAGATACATTTAGTACGGCATGCATACGTGCATAGGGAATGAAGAGTCCTTGCATGAAGTAGCAAGGTTTAAGAAAACCCACTCTAACTCCCTTTGCTTGCTTTGCTCATGTTGTAGTTGAATCTCTCAAATGGGCTCATGATGTAGTCTCTGGTGGCTAGTAACTTGGTGCTTACGGTCATCGACAGGCTCGAACAATCTTTGCATATCATAATGCAATCCCTATTTGAAAGCGATCAATGGTACTGGAATCTTTGTTGAAAAAAGTACATGAATTGTGACTACCATCCCTCCATTGGGGTGTTTGGGTGACTGAAAGAGAGTCTCTTTATGCCTAAATCTTTATCTCGAGATCTTTATAAGAATCAACCTAGTCTCTGGTCTCTCGACTCTAATGTGTGGGATGTCTTGTGGAAAGGGTTGTAAATTGGACCCGTATGCTCTCATATGTTGGGCATCTACATACATAGTGCACCTCGCTCTCCATCCATCCACCTTTATATGCAGTGCAAGTCCTTTGGTCTGATCATTCAATCAAGACATAGTGGATTCAAGTGGAAGATATGGGTGGGGCACATGACTGTGGAAACTGGGATAGTTGGTTACAAAGGAAAAGGTGAATCAATGGAGCTTGATGCCGATATGCTATTGTAGATGTAAGGAAATGGTGATGAAAGGGAGCTTAGAATGTTCTCAAGCTATTTAGTTTTTGTGGACTGCAATGAGTATTGGTACCATATACCATCGATGCAGTCTGCTACACACATGCATGCTACTATCAATGTAGGCTTCTACACACATGCACACCCCACAAATAAATCACACCCCCTCAAATCAACATAATTTGATCAAAGATTGTATGTGAGTGGTTGTAACCAGCATCTGTGCAAGGAAAATGACCATGAAACACTATCAATGTTGTAGCTAGTCATTACTCTTCTTAGTTGTTCTCATGATCTCGACCTCTTGGGACCATGGCATATCTCTCTCTCTCTCTCTCTCTCTCTCTCTCTCTCTCTCTCTCTCTCTCTCTCTCTCTCTCTCTCTCTCTCTCTCTCTCTCTCTCTCTCATAGGTGACATGGTGCAAGGCGAGGCATGCCTGTTTTGCCTTCTGCCCCCGGTTCTGAACTCAGCCTATCATCCAATCAAACTATTGACATCCAAAAGAGACAGCTAGTCTACACATGTAAATTGATGGCCATAAATGGACACTATGAGGCGAGGACTTTTATAGTTAGTGTGAGGGGTGACGGTGTGTAGGAATTATGTATGATTCTTCATAGGAAAGTGTGGGTAGGTTCTCGCCACTATTTGGGCACAAGGGGTAGAGAGCTTGGATTGCCCTGACAAGGTCACCCCTAAAGGTAGGGTATGTGTGGAGAAGTTCGTACAATGAGACGCTTTTGTAGGCGGTCTTGGTCTTCAAAATCTCCTCAGCTTGCAATGATGTTAACCTGTGTAGCCTTCCTTGTGGCAGGGCTTGGGCCTCCATGTCTTGTAGGGATTCTGTCTATGCTTGCTTTTGATGGCATAAATGTATATAGTTGCTCTGTCTCTTCTTCTTCCACTATCGGCTACACTTGATTGACTCTTTAGGTTGTCTTGTAGGGAGAGATTTTTCTATGGGCAAGGATAGGTTCTAGTCCATTGTTTGAGCTCTTGTGAGTACTCTAGTAGTGCTTGAGATTTCTTGAGCCAAAGTAGCAGATGAAGGTGAAGGGTGAGGAGTGAGGACATGAGTGGATGGTGAGGGCAAAGTGCACATAGTGGGCTCTTATGAAGCAAGCAGAGAATTTACCGAGATCATATTGAGAGAAGAAGACGGACATTGCTTGGGACAGTCTCTCAAATAGTGATCTTTAGCATATGGACAATGTCTGCACGGTGGAGCTCCTTCTGGTAGAGAACATCTAGTTTGGTAGTGACCATATTCACCACACTTATAGCACATCAGTGGACAATTGGCCTCCCAAGGGTAGGTAGGGCATGGAGGGCGCGGTGCCGTTGGGGCGGAGACTTGGTCTAGGCTAGGGATAGTATAGAAGCTCTGGATCACAGAGCCACCATAAGGGGGCATACTAGGTACATTGGGAGATGGTAGCAATGATGGAGATGTACTAGGGCCGAAATGAGTAGCCCAAGGTGAGCTGGTAGAAGGGCCCATGGGGGCAGCTCTCATGTGCATGGTCGAGACCAAGTTTTGTGCAGATGATGGACACCCTTCAGATGGTGGAAATACTTAGCTTCATGGCCAGGTTTACCACAAAACTAACAATGGACCATCATGGGACATTCTTGATGCGGGTGGCCAGGGTTGTTGCAGTTTCTGCACCATACTTGGGCCCTAGCCTCTTGCTGTGCTTTCAGTTCCTCTAGCTCCCTTTTGAGTTGTGCCACCACATCTGGCGGCTAAGATGACCAAGCTGATGTTGCTAATGACGTCTTTTCATCATGTAGTTCCCTTTGTAGCTTAAGTGTTTCTAACTCTCTTTTGAGAGCCACCAGGGTGTCGGCAGTAATGTCATTCATAAGAACAGTGGGCAAAGAGTTACCTGATGAGCCGGAAAATTGTAATCTAGCATTTTTTATTCTGGCGGTAGCGGCAACAAAATCATCCATGGTAGCTTCAGCCTGCAAGGTTTTACGAAGCTTCTATTGAGTTGAAGCAGGCAAAGCCTTCTCCACCCACTTCTTGATCATGAAATCTCCTGGTTGTTGGGGTAACTTGGCTACCAAGGATCTAGCCTGGGTCATCAACTCTGCGAAAGTCACCCCAGGACCCAACTCCAAGCTTTCTAGTTGGTCCAAGGCATTCTCCCTATAGTCACCCGATTGAAACTCAAGAGTGAAAGCCGCTTTGAGGGCATTCCAATTGGCAAAGTGGCCGTCTGCAAACTGACTATATGGTGGAAGGAAAAAGCATCGTGTAGGCATCTTCTCCGTTTAGTCCACGGCTTCGACAGAGTGACAAGAACCGCCTCACATGGTCGACAGCATCCTCCGGAGATAGTCCCTTAAAAGTAGGAAACTTGATGTTGACCCTTGAGAGAAGGTTTGTCGATTCCTCTGCAACTCGAAGATGATGTCCTCTAGAGCACATCCACCAAGGTGGCCATGCAAGTTGAGCTCTGTGTAGCCCTGTGGCCCTGCTACACAATTGTTTGTAGGAATCAAATGAATGTAGACCTATGTGAAATAAAAAATCATAGTCTAAATGTCTAAGATTTTCCAAAATAGTAAATTAATAACAGCCCTCCATGTAGAGAAACAACTTTCCTCATCTGTGAAAATAACATGTATATCAAAAATATGTGAAAAGAGGCCTATTCCAACACAAAAGAAGCTGAAAATGTCAAAGTAATAAAAAAGAATCGTATCATATACCATAGTTCGTGACAATGTAAATGGTTCTATCATTGTCATTGGTTCCATATAAACCAATTTTCATTACTCAAATCTTGAAAATAGTATGGTTTTCCATATATTTATTCTTAGATGTGTGTTTATTGTATAATGCAAGCACACAAGGGAACCCCTTACAAGTTGTCAAGAGGCTCAGAGTATTAGCTTATTCATGGTCTTTAACACTATAAGGATCAGGAAATTTCTATGGTTTTAGCACACCCAAAATAGTGATGTTCTTTTTAGACAACCTTTCTATTAAGCTTATGTAGGGATCTCCATGCTATCTTCTTCCTTATTTTTCTTATGCATATCAAAAAATTTAGCAAAGTTAATATAAGAGTTAAGAAGCCCACCTGTGTTTTGGTTTTCTTTGGTCCAAAACCAAGTAAAGAGATACAAAGCCCACCTTTATTTTGGTTTTTTTTTTGTCAAAACCTAAGTAAGTAGAAGCCCCAGCAAATGTTTATGGTTGTTTTCAAGAGTTCTAATCGTTCTCCACTCGTCTTTAAAATCTCAAGAATCTTTGCTCAATAGGTTCTCTCTCCATCTCTGCATTTATGCTCATGGGTTACAGTTGTGGTACCTCATTCTCTGCACATCACACTTCAATGATGTGGCTTTGGATAAACCAAATTTCCAATATTCTACTGGTTTTTTTTTAAAATAGTGTCATCTATTTTGGTTCACTCATAAAACCTGATAGACTTCTTATAAAGAACAAGACTCACATTCCTCTTAGTGAGGTATGTATGTGTTTATCAACATATATCCCTTATTCTTTTGTCCTACATTGATCATTCATTAGTAGGCACCACCAATAGGGTTGCTTCATCCACTTTACTTTTTATTCCACTTAAATTGACTCTCTCTTACTAGGGTTAGACATTCTAGAGAGAGCATAGTAAAAGTGCCAAGAATTACAACGATGGCAAGAATGTGCATTCATGATTTACTAATGGGCAAAGGATAATGCTGTCTCAATAATGCCTATGAATTTCACTTTGGAATTTGACGTGATTTTACAACATTAGAATGGCATGAAAATGGGTTCCAAATGCCTTCAAAAGTAAGCTAGAAGGCTAACTAGAAGGGGGAGAACAAGGGCTAGTGGGCATACTTGTACCCCGAGGCACCAAGAGATCAATGGGGCATGTCAAAAGATGAGCACAATGGCTGATGGGGGCACCCTAGGTAGAGTGTGGAGCAAGTAAACCCATCCTCCCCCAAACTCACTCCTTTCCATCTACAAAGTGGGTCTCCTTTCCCAATGCACGCTAACTCGGGTGGCCATCGTCTGGTGTCGACATCTTATCTTTTCCTCTACTCTTTTCCCTTCTCAAGGTTCCATATCCACGAAGCTCTATTATGCAAAACCATGTATCTAATCATAAAATATGAGTTGGCGATCACAAAGGAGATGGAAACCCCACGAGAGAGAGAGAGAGAGAGAGAGAGAGAGAGAGAGAGAGAGAGATGGTCGACATATTAGAGCGCACAAAATGAAACTTCTCTCTATTAATATATGGCTCAATACAATGTTTATAGACCGTCCACCACACATACTCCCAACCTCTCATCCTATGTTGTACACAATGCATGGTCTAAGAGTCCTATACACCTAGGAAGATTTTATTCATGTACTATGAGTTGCAAAACTCATATTCTTCATCCACAAAGCTCTCTACAATCAGTATGATATGGAATTATGGAGCAATCAATCTCCTTAATCTAGGAGGAACATTGTTACAAGAACAAGTACATTGATTAAGTCTCTCATATAGAGAGCATTAAATGAATACAATCATTTCAGAGAGGGGTCTACTTCACAAATCTGGGCACTAGGTCTTTAAGAGGCCTAGTGCCCCATAAGTGGAACCCCTAGAAACCTAGTGCAGGTTTGGGGGGGGGGGGGGGGGGGGGGGGGGGTTTACACAAACACCACTACTTGTAAGAAGAGCATGGGAAACTCCCCTATGTATAACAAATGGCTTCATTGTTTAAGTAGATTCCCTGAAGTGTGTGCACAAATGTACCTTTTCCTTACGTTACAATCGTCTCACGTATTTCCACTATCCCACAAAAAATGATGATTTGCACCTGTAGAGATTTTAACCCTCCATTTACCTGTGCAAGTGGACCGATCCCTTTCTTTTAGCATTTGATGCATGGACTACAAGTGTTCTCTTCCTTGAGCGTTGTTATCAATGTGCACCAAAAGACTTACTCATATACACATAATTCAAGAAAACTATTTCAAACCATGGCATGTCAATTCAAAATAGAGTGAAGGTGGGGACCACTACCCCAAGTATAGGGTCACACTGAAGTTCCCAAGCTCTTCTGAGAGAGAGAGAGAGAGAGAGAGAGCAAAATAGAGTGAAGGTGGTGACCACTAGCCCAGGGTCACACTGTTTTTCTTCCACCTTTGCTTTACATATTAATTGGATGAGCAGCAATGCGGCACATGGTGAGCTATCGGTACGACATGATTACCTAAATTAAATGTGATGTTTAAGGATGATCAAATTTTAGCAATACAGTATCTCTTTCTTTAAAAAAATGTCTCCATCCTAAATTAAGAATTTTATAAAGACTTTGAAGTACTCATTAATGTTTGCTCAAATATGACACAGATCAAAAACCTGTATCTACCTTTTATTTCATTTATTACTGGCAAAAAGCGAAGGACAACTTGAACAGAAAAGCATTCCTTTGTTAGACACTTGTACAACTACTTTGGTTTCTTAGACTTAGTACAACTCTTCTTTCCCTATTGTAGAGCAAACAGAGCAAAGAGCACAGGCAGACAGTTGATGAAGTCTAAATTTTTGGCCTCGACATCGGTTGATAATTACGAGGCCTTGGAATCTGTTTTCGACCTTTCTCATTAAAGCCTGAATGCCCAAAGCTCTGAAATATCGCTACTCTCCAGGGACAACAACCTCATCTTAGCTCGCCAAGACACATGGCATAATCTACTCCATCTGCACTTACATTGAAAAGGCCTCATGTGCTTGCTTCTTCTATCTCCAGCTTTGCCAGTGGTGAAGACGTTGTCCACCATAAGAGACAGGATTCCCATGCCAAGCCTAAAATGCAAAGATGAGCACCAGAGACTGCTCATCTCATTCACGAACACATGGTGGCTCTCATTTATAAAGCAGCAGATAAAAGAAAGCTTCGTATGCGTTGTAGTAACTCTGCTTTCACAGTGTCAGGTACTGATGCTGTCAACAATCAACAACTGAAGAATCAGACGTCAGCTAAGAAATCGTACATAGGAAAATATGGATATCTTCTTGATTACATCTTCCTTTGGGGGTGATTGTTCGAATGAGTTCGTCGAGTGTCACATCTGTTCTGCCTCTTTTTCTAGTAAAAGCTCTGCATTAACAATGACAAGTTGAACAGTTTCTAGTGGGAAAACAAATTGAACACCCGCATGCATATACATGACAGCCCCCCCACAACAACCCCCCAGCCCCAGTGCGCCTCCAAACAGGACCCCAACAGACCTACCATGCAGATGTGTTAGCACACTTTGAGACACTTTCATTGGACACTTAAAGTCATGGAATTAACCAAGATACGTAGGGGACAGTGTGGCTGCTTCTCAACATTAATGGTACTGCAAAAAATGGCGATTCAACACCACTTTTCTTGCAATCTTAGCCACCACCCCTGCATTCGTGTCTTTATTGCAACTGTGTTCTCTGGAGAGGGAGAGCTTTAACAACACCTGCAAACTTAAGATTCTCCCCCCTCTGGGAAGGCTCCTGGTCTACTATTTGCCTTGCTCATCCAAAAGCTCAAAACCCAGGCTCCAAGGTTTGAACACTGTAACTTCTCCATTGTAATGTCACATGCGTGATGGTTTTTATGTCATGAACTCTACAGCACCTTTTCCAATCGTAATCGCCTTGGATGGAAGAGCAAGAGATCCTGGCCAAAACTCCATTTCTAACACCATACTGTTTCCTCCATTTTCTACCTGACGTGGTTACTTTGGATGAAAGAACCAGGGAACGTGGTCAAAGCTCCATTTCCGATGCCTGGTTGCTGACAATAGAAAAGCAACCAAGAAGGGTCCCCAGATGCATAACTGCCACCCAACGCATAAACACCATGCAGTTCACGATGCATGGTGTTTATGCCATACTGTTTCTTCCACCTCCACCATGCCTGGTCACTGACTATAGAAAAGCAACCAAGAAGGGTACCCAGATGCATAACTGCCACCCAACGCATAAACACTATGCAGTTCACGATCAATCAAACATGGTCTGCTTGCATCCCAACATGGTTAATTATCTTTCATAAATTTTACAGTACAGACAATAAGCCCAAGGTGTTGCAATTCTTAACAAGGCACTTGTCGAGCTAGAGAAGAATACGACGTACGTAGCCAAACTGAAGGGGTAACTGGCAAAACCGAGAAGGCTAGACAAGTAGCAACAGCAGGAGGTGAACCATGTGGGTGGAAACGCAAGGAAAATTTAGCAAACCCATGCCACAAGCAGAGGCCACTACACCAGTCATCACAAAACATAATCACTCCATGCCCCACACTAAAATAAAATGCAGTCCTTCTGACAAGCCATAGACATTGTGAAGGAGGCTCCAACTCCTCTTCCAGATCAAATGAGAGGGCAGTACCAAAGAGTGAGGGACTCTGGCCCCCGACCAGTCTCCCCATGGGCGACTCAACTGCTGAAAACTTCACGCATACCACACACACAACCACCCATCCAAACACACTCCCCCCCAAAGCAAATGTGTGAGTGCGCAGAAAATAAACAAAAAAGCAAATGAAAAAGAAGATAAAACAAGAAAACAACATACACAAAAAAGGGGAGAGCGCATGACAAGAGAGCAGCAGCAATCGGGAGAGGTGGAGGCGTCAGCAACATTGGCGGCGTCTGTAGCAGAGCAGCTGCAGCATTGGTCGTGACGATGACATTAACGGCGGAGTCAGCCACTGATGGTGGCAACAAGCATCACTGTATGATGTCTTCCCTCTTCCGAACAAAGTGAAGCAATTTCCCAAGAGATTATGATTGTGACAGCTAGCTGTCACAGCTGATGATGTGGCATGACCCTAGGCACCTTAATGGGATAGTAGAGGCTGACAGGGACTCGGGAGAACACCCAGACGAAGGACCAAAATCTGACGTGAGCAGCCCGTAAATTGCCGTTGGATTTGCAGAAAAGGCACCAGAGTTTTAGGGCCATTGCATCTACGAGTGCCACTCCACCACTCCGTGTCTACTATGTAGAATCTCTCTCTCTTGCAATTTCAATTGTGTTCAACACTAAAAGTGCGTTTCAATTTTGTCTATTATTTGGCGCATGGTGCCCGCGTTTGTAACAGTGGTATCAGATCAATCGTTTATTCAAAAAAAAACGTCCTTCTAGAACACACAAGATGCCACTTTTCAATTCTAATGAGTAAGTGCAATCTCTTGTCGACGAACTTCGCCACATACTTTCGAAGCATCCTCGACAAAATTTGACTATCCTGCAGAACTTTCAATGATTCCTGAATTTTATGCTACCGCTTGTCATGCCTCAGATCTTTTATCCTCTAAACGACACGGGCTATGGTCTACGGAGCATTTTGTTGTAGATGGAAACCTTTGAATGACGCAAGTTGCGGTCTTGGGAGCATTTGGTTGCATATAGAACCCTCTAAACGACGCAGACTTCAAAATGGGAAGCGTTTGATTGTACCTGGATGTCTTTACGTTAAATGCATGCACATGTGAACTTTGTGTCATTTGTAAAGCATTTTGTGAAGCATATGATCTGGTGCATCAATCGTTCCAAATTGGATGAGATTGCCTAGGTACATGGTCTTAGTGCATCAAGGCACTTGCTAGAGATCAATGAGATGTGGATGTGATCACTATTACTGCTACGCCAAAATATCAAGAGCTCCAATTCAGAAGAGATGACTGGACGAAAATCTGATTGTCCCATTCTGTAAGAAGTTGCACTTCAAATAAGGATGTCAGGTAGCTTCAAGCAAAAGTACTTGAAAGCTTGCATGTCTGTAACCGGAGGGCACCATGAAAAGAAAAGACTACAATAGACTTTTAGCACTTCAAAACAACTATGGGGGGGGGGGGAGAGAGAGAGAGAGAGAGAGAGAGAGAGAGAGAGAGAGAGAGAAATGAAATGAAATGTACTATTAACGTCTTCAAAAGGCCAAAATGACCTATGAGACCAAAAGGTTACATGTGATGAATCTAATACCAGATCTGGGTACAAAAAGTACAAAGAACTGAAAAGAAAATAGTGGGTAGGGGTGGGGTGAAAGCTGATACAAAGGGAAGACAAAGGGTGAGCTGATACAATGGAGCTCTCTAATAGTCAAGGCATCATATACATATACATCAGTATCCGGGACGGTTCCTATGTCGTGCCAGTATGGTATGGAGAGAGAGAGAGAGTCCACATGGTAGACATGGAGTGGCAGAGTTCCACTCCCTGATCACTGGCCCCAAAATCATTGTGCCCCTTCTCTTAAAGGCCCTTGGCCCAAAAGCATCAGGAATGAAAAGCTTGGCCTCAAAAGCACCAGGTATGAAAAGCATGCGACCATAGGGTTGTTTTCGCAAATCGCCGACCTGTCCGTACAATGTGCCACGTCATCATGGATTTTCGTAATTCACGAACAACTGCCACATCAGCATGGTTTCTTGGCCCCTTATACTCCAAAGTTCGGCCACTTTGTATCTTTATAATGGTCCCCTATTTAGTTGGGTTGCCACGTCACCAACTTGTGACAATGTCATAACAAGTTCCATGGCAAGGCTCCAAAGTTGGGTTGCTCCTCCACGCCAAGGCTCTTCAGGCACGACCTCGCTCTGATAACTTGTCAAAGTGGACGATGCGGAAGCGTAGAGACCAAGGGGAGAGAGAGAGAGAGAGAGAGAGAGAGGAAACCAATAGCTCTGATATCAATGTAATAGAAATGGTCCATGAACTTTGAGAATAGCGGAATTAGGAGAATTAAAGAGAGCATTTTTGTGAGACTACTTTGAGAACATAGAGGGTGAACTTAATTAGCGATAGCAACATAACCATTATACTTAATTAACTTGGCATAAACAATACTTTTGCGAGAGAGAGAGAGAGAGAGAGAGAGAGAGAGAGAGAGAGAACTTGACAACAGTTGAGAACCGGATTTATGTGGAGCCGATCCCCCCTCCGATAGGCTTTTGTATTATAGATTCTCCCATAAAGAGAGACTTGGTATAATACATATATATACCTAGATGAATCCAGGATAAGCCCAGATTCACCCTTGAAGGAAAGTGCAAGGTATAGCCCCATGGTAGTCACCCACAAGACAATATAACCATCAGCTCCATCATGCATAGTATTGACTAAATACCACGACATCCCCACTAACGTCGTCAGTGCCCAATAGTGGGTGTAGAACTAGGTACTAACATATGCTCCCCAACACAACACACACCACACGCACACACACATGAGCATACATCAACACAAAGTTCAGCATGCTGAGTTTCTGTCATGACTCCGGGGCAGACTCAACCATAATGAAGCCTAGCACTAAAAGAAGCATTAAATCGGAAAAATTAGCACCAAAATGAGGTACTTGATAGGGCATACGCACCACAAAAGATAGAAAGAATTAGCACAATATCAATTGGTCGTAACTCGGACGAAAACTTCACAATGTGAAGTCTGCATGTCCGCAATACGACTAAAGAATATACCTAGATGAATCCAGGATAAGCCCAGATTCACCCTTGAAGGAAAGTGCAAGGTATAGCCCCATGGTAGTCACCCACAAGACAATATAACCATCAGCTCCATCATGCATAGTATTGACTAAATACCACGACATCCCCACTAACATCGTCAGTGCCCAATAGTGGGTGTAGAACTAGGTACTAACATATGCTCCCCAACACAACACACACCACACGCACACACACATGAGCATACATCAACACAAAGTTCAGCATGCTGAGTTTCTGTCATGACTCCGGGGCAGACTCAACCATAATGAAGCCTAGCACTAAAAGAAGCATCAAATCGGAAAAATTAGCACAAAAATGAGGTAGTTGATAGGGCATACACACCACAAAAGATAGAAAGAATTAGCACAATATCAACTGGTCGTAACTCGGACGAAAACTTCACAATGTGAAGTTTGCATGTCCGCAATACGACTAAAGAATATACCTAGATGAATCCACGATAAGCCCAGATTCACCCTTGAAGGAAAGTGCAAGGTATAGCCCCATGGTAGTCACCCACAAGACAATATAACCATCAGCTCCATCATGCATAGTATTGACTAAATACCACGACATCCCCACTAACGTTGCCAATAGTGGGTGTAGAACAATCTTTGTGTTCCTTGTGATCTTGGTGATGCTATGAAGATGGAAAGCTTCATGCATCACGAGCATAACATAAACTTAAAGCCTTAACCATCCCCGGTCTCAGTCCCAAGGCCTGAAACACCTTCGAAGGTGGAGAGAGCTAGCGGGGAAGGAGGGTAGGGAAGAGGAAGAAGAATCGTTCATAGGAGAAAGAAATAGTTCCTCACTTATCATTACTCTTCTTGCTTAGCATAGCATAATAGCATAGTTATGAAGACTGAGAAGATGGCAAGCTTAAGCATTGAAGCATAGCTCTTAGTTGGATTTGCATTTCATAGCCAAGAGTGTTGGTGTAGGCTCTTAACTTCTCAACAAGCTTCGAAAAGGAGATGGAGTTCTTGCACTTTCATCAAGTGAGAATGTGTGAAAAATGAGTGTGTGAGAGAATGTATACCCCCAAGCACACCCCTTGCTTGCTTTGTCGGTCCCTCCTTGTAGCTCAAGCTTGAAGCTCATTGGACCCCTCTAAGCCTAGCCAATCACATGCATAATGTATGGCTAGCATTAGGACAAGTGTCCTCCTTACCTCTTTGAGAGAGAGAACTTGAAAATATCTAGATATTTATTGAATTGAACTAGAATCTCATTGGACCCCTCTTTAGCCAAGCCAATAGGATTTAAGCACACCATGAGGCTAAACATAGGGAGAGCCTGACATGTGTCCATGTGCCCCTTGAGAAAGGGGGTGCCCTGTGGGTGAGGGGGAGGTTAAGTCAAAGATTTCCCTAACTTTGGGGCTTTCCCCTCCTTTGTAGGGTCTCTTTTTGACATCTGTTACAAATTGATGAAGGGAAAACTTGAATTTACATTTGAACCTGAATACGTTCCTTAAAAAAGTCCTCGATAACAACAGTCTAATTCCAAGGATTCTCGCAGCACGTTAACTCAACCTGCACGACCTCGACTTACTACCCGCCAACAAGAAACTTTGCAACAAGAAGGGGATAAAACTTTCCTATCATTGTCCACATCCAGGGTATAAAACTCTTGAGCGACCTCCCGCCAAGAAGGCAAAACCCACAGAGGAACTTGTTCCGGATATCTATGCAATTACTACACCCGATAAGAATTATGAAGAGCTTATGGAAACATCCATGGCAACAAGGCACTCATCTTCTATGATCTTGGAGCCAATGAAAACTTCAAACATCCAGATTTTTGAAAACCATGAATTTTGATTATGACTAATTTGTTGGAGGCATTGAAGCAGAGCTAGCTACAAGAGATACCAATACAATTGTTCCTCTCATTGGTGCTCTTCATATCACCATTCAAGGATACCATGGCAAATTGACTTCCACATTATGCAGTTAGGACACCGTTGCGTACGTTTGGAAATGCCATGGAATCATCAGAATGATACTACCATTCATAACTGCAATCATACCATTACTTTGAACCAGGATGGTAAATAAGTAGTCCTCTGAGTCAGCACCAAAACAAGGCCAAACAATACCCAAACAGTATTCTGAAAACAAAAAGATTTAAGTGTCTTAACTACAAAAGCGGTAGCAAAATCATTTTGGGTTTGTGAAATTTGTTTGATACTGGTTTGAATGCTCTTTCAATATTGTTTGATGAACCTCTAAACGGCGCAAGCTACGGTCTCGGGATCGTTTAGTTGCATATGGAATCCTCTAAACGATGCAAGCTGTAGTCTCAGAATTGTTTAAAATTTAACTCTGTTCAGGCAGATTGTGCTTTGAGCGCCATCCAAATGGGTCAAGTTTATGTTTTATGTCTTGTGACTGCATCTCTGAAAGCATTTGTGAAGCATCTAATCTAGTGCTAGGTATGTGTTCTTAGTGTATCAAGACATCTATAAAGGATCAGTACGATAGATTAACATCACTATGCTAGATATCGACAAATCCGACAAGATGAGATAGGTGGGTGGAAATCTGATTGTGGAACTGGATTTTGTGTGATGCATGCTAGAAAGTACTACCTTGTGTTGATGCTCATTGGCATGTGAAGACAGTGCATGCTCAAGAATCAGATTGCTCCTCTGAGAGTGCTCCTCCCCACGCCAGGCTTTTGGGGCCATTGCATCTGAGAGTAAAACTCTGCCACTCTGTGTCTACTGTGTGGAATCTCTCTCTAGATTTCAGTTGTGTTAATTGTTAAGTGTCTGTTCTAGTTTTGTGTGTTATTTGGCACGTGATGCCCGGGTCTGTAACACTAGCTGTCGATGGAGGCTCGCACAAGCAATGACAACAGAGGCTTACCCCACCCGCTGCTGTTTCTCTACAAGAGCAACGTCCAAATGCACAAAATGCACTACATAGTATATGGCAGACCAACTAAGCCATCTCATCAAAACATAAGCAACAGGCTGGCGGTGCAGAGAGTGATAAACAAGGGCTACAACAACAGGACGTGGAACAACAATCGATGGCAGCCAGGGGTAATTACTCTCCAAGAAAAATCCGCCTCTCATGGCAGGTAATTTTGTCAACGTTGATTGTTTATCTCAATTGCTTATTTCAATTCCTAATCTTTCAAGCTCTCTTTGGTTCAAGCCTCCTACCTGCCAAAGCTACAGCCGGTTACAAAGCACCCATCAAATCCTTGCTAAGCCTCGTTACTATAAACCTTAACTCCATTTACCCGTGCCTTGCCCACCTTCACATAGAAAAGCTTATAAAAATATGCTTCCTGGTAGTTCTACTCGAGATGAGTTGCCCCTATCAAAGTTCATGGCTCAATATGAGCAACACTTTCCACTTTTAGAAGATACACTTGAAGAAATGTTCTTATTGAGAAGATTAACTAGACTCAACAAAAACAAGTAATAGTCTGGTCCATTATACTGTATTTCGCACTGCACTTCTCCGTAGTCTTCTCTCATGGTATATATCTTTGTACTTTACCTTGAGCTATGTGTGCCTGAATCAAGCATTGATGGTGTTATCAAGTGCAAAGGTCTTAAAGGACACAGGTAGGGACAGGCAAGAGGTGAAAATAACATTTTTTTAACGAAAGGTTCTAAAAAGTACCTATAAGGCTGACTCTAATGACATGTGCAGAAGTACCTAAGGACATGTGTAGAACTACCATACGATCGTCGATAGAGATCATGCCATACAATACAATCTCAGGAATGTGTCATTGCCCCATCCCCTTATCACAAGTTTGGATTTTATCTTGTTCAACTTTGGCCTTGTCTGACTCTCTTTCAAACACTTCCTGACATTGAATTAGCTAATAATGTCTGAAAAACACTGCCAACTGCCATGTTCCTCAAAATCTTTGTCTGATCTTGTCAAGAGGGACGACTTAAAAAATAAATGTCACATATATAAGCACCTGCAATGGCCCTTCATCTCGTCCTTCCATCCACACTCAAAAAGCCTCTCCCTCAACAACTCCTTCAGCTTTTCCTTCTCTCCACTTTCAACGAGCTGGAGGACAAAGGCCCAAAAAAATCAACCAAGGCATAATCCCAACCAAAATAGACAAAAGACAACTAGTCAAATGCAGTAAAACACTTGTGCCATGATATGGATAATTTCAAGACCGAATTTTCAATGCATGTATGCATGGCAACAAATAGGGTTGACACGTCCGAGCATCCAGTGCTAGTACAGTTTGGTGTTAAACATGGAATGCACTAAAACAAAGCCAGTGCAACATGTACAATTGAAAAGGAATATCACTAAGTGCCTTCTTAGGTCTAAACGAAACTTGACACCTATGAACATTGAAACTACTCTTCAAATTGAAACATAAAGGAGTTAAGAAATTCTTTAGAATCGTTTGCAGCATAGGAAAAGAGCACTAGAGGTCCACTAACTAATTCCATCAAAATTGGATGCCATCATATTAATCATGCAAAAACTTTAAAATTCTTTTCGAATGATCATTTATGACATTTTAGCATTGTGTAGTAGTGAGTAGTAAACTGGTTACAGCCAATAGCTAGTAACTAAGTTGGAATCTCCAAATGATGAGTTTGGTAAATAGACGCTTCCATGTCTCTATTTATATCAAAAATGTCCTATGATGTACGCTTTTTTATAATGGTACGTATTCTTGTCAAAGTCGACGATGCGGAAGCATAGAAACCGGGGGGGGGGGGGGGGGGGGGGGAGAGAGAGAGAGAGAGAGAGAGAGAGAGAGAGTCTCCTGAACCAATCAACCTTGGCAATGAATAACTGAATATGTATACAATGGGGGCAAGGGGGTCACATATGTACCCACACGAGTAAATTGCCCTACACAGACTTTCACAAATAAGTAAAATAAATACCAGGATCACATTAAACAGTTCACTTGAGATGCCAAAACTCTTAACACCCTCTATGCAGCTCATAATGGACATATAAATAGTGAGACCAAGTCGATGAAGAAGCTACCATGGACACCCCACGAACAGCTCCTTACTGGATACACCTCAGTTTGGCTACCCTCAACTTTGTACCTTAGAAGAATGCCATCTTGAGCATCAGTTTCCGTTTAGAAATTTTAAATTGTAGACCATACTACGTCCAAGAATCCCCATTTGTGAACTGTGATCACATCACGTCCAAAATACTCCAAGATAATGAATTGTGGAACACATCCTCTGTCCATGATTCGACCAACAACAATGGATTGGTGCACTCATCCACATAGTGTTTTAGATACGTCTAATTGGTTCCCTGCCCTGCCAGATGCATTTGCCATGAACTCCCACCCACATGTTCAAACACTGATAGCTTGAACTTTAACACAAGGGTCCAAATTGATTATACGGAGCACTATTTGCCCGTCTCTGTCACTCAGAAGCCTCTCTCTGGCTGAAGTTGGTGGCAATGTTGGTCTCCACGTGACTAGAAGGCGGAAGTCCTTGCCAGTGTAGACTCCACTACACCAGCAGCCTCTTCGTTGTCCTTCCCTCAATCATTATCACTACTTTCCTTGTGAAGCTTGCTTTTGCCTTTGTCCTTGTAGAACCTGTCTTTGCTTTTGGATTTGCAATCTTTAGACAAATGATCACGCTTTCCCGCTTTCCACAAGTGTAACTGTCACAAGACAGGCACCATGTGCCAATAGAAAAGAACAGACTGAACACACTTTTAGCACTTCAATAACAACTGAGTTGAAAGAGAGAGACGACACTCGACATGGAGTGGCGGAATTCCACCCCAGACAGTATTGGTCCCAAACCTCGGCGCCCCTTTCAGTCTTTCTTTATATTGCATCATCAAAGTACAAGCCGGTACTCCATCCTTTGCACCTTCATCCACAAGCATGCCAAAGAATGAGCCCATGGCCTCATATCTAAAGGCCCTAGGCCCAAAAGCAATTTACACGAAAAGCCTGGTCCAAAAGCGATGCCCAAAAGCTGCCAGCGTAAATCGCAGAAATTCGTACAGCTACCACGTCAACAATTAGCGCAAAACGCGGAAATCCATACAGTCTACCATGTCATCAGTCAGTGGAAAATCCAGAGCGTCCATACGTGTCACAAAGTGATGACGTGGCGGACAACAGAAACCCTAATTTCTGCCAAAAACCCTAATTTCCGGAAATCGCGGAGGCAGATTATTATTTATTAAAAAAAAAAAAAGGAAAATGATGAGCGACACAAATTTCGCTTTTTTCTCTACTTAAATGAGAAAGAGAGAGAGAATGCTTTTGCTTTCATGTTTTGACTCTTTGTGAGAGAGAGAGAGAGAGCAATTGCTTTTGATTTGAAGCTTTTGGGGCTCTGCTTTTGGGCATCCCTTGTAACCTTTAAATTAGTGGTGAGGGCCTCACTTCTCAGGGCATCTGGACGCAGAGTCTGAGAGTGAAACCCTAACCGCTCTCTTGTACTTTGATGATTGATTAATATAAAAAGAAATACCGAAAGGGGCGCCAGTCTTTGGGGCCAATATCTCTAGGCACGGAACTCCACCGGGCCAGTGCAAATCTATTGTGATCTGTGAATTGTTTTGAAGTGGTTATTTGGTGTTGTCGCGGTTGATTCTTGACTTGGAGTGTCCAAGTCTGTTACAGTGGTATCAAAGCACGGCCGATTTCTCTTCTACGGGAAATCCGATCCCCGAATTTTTTTTCCGCGGCACCTATGGCTTCAGGCAATGATCAGTCAACTCCCTCTGCATCTGGAGATGCGGGCTGGGATCACAACGAAGATTCAGGCAGAGAGTATGGCCCGCCTTGGCCTACTTAGGCGGAGCGGCGAGAGATAGAGCGTCGCCAGTTGATTGGCGATGCAACAAAGATGATGCTCAATTTTGCCAAGGATCCGAAGATGGCAAAATATATGAACCAGACCTCTTTGGAAGAGGTACAGATGGAGTGGCAGAGAACCACAACACCACTCCCGAAACCCGCTCTCAAGAAACCTTCTGCCTCCAAGAAATATACGGAGAAGGAACTGGAGAACGTGGTTGATGCACGGATTGCTCAGCTTTTCGACGTGCAAAAGAAAGACAAAAAGCACGGCAAAAAGCAGAAGAAAGGCACTGACTTCCCAGGATATTTGGGTCGTCGGTCGACATTTGACAAGGCAAAGAAATTGAAGAAGCGCGTCAAGACCTTCTTCTTCTTCTGACAGTTCTTCTAGCTCCTCGGATTCGAGCGAAGAAGACAGAAAAGGTAAAAAGCGAAGAAAGAAGCAACGCTTTGGAAAGGGCAAGAGAAAGGCACAGAAGGCTAAATCTCGCCCAGAGACTGACAGTTCTACTGAGGACTCTTCTACAGACAGCTCAAATTCCGATGACGGAAAGTTTTATGCGAACAAGAAGAATTTTTACAAAGCCAACCAGTATGACTTTCTCGAAGATAAAAGCAAGAAAGTCCGAGAGTTTAAGGAAGGTGGCCACTCGATCAAGTTTGATACTTTTCAGGATACTCGGATGCTTCGAAGGCTTTGTCTTTTATACAGCAGTTTGACATCGCTTTCGCGGGAGGACGCTATTCAGAGCACTCCAAGATTCGGAGAGCTGCCTCTTACTTTAAGAGGAATGCTCGTACTTGGTGGTCCACGCTTCTATTAAGCAAGACTGTGCCAGTTACATGGCTGAAATTCAAGAGGCTTTTTATTTCTTCTTGGTTGACTCAAGAATATGAACGAGATGTACGAGCTGCTTGGAACCATCTCCGGATGACCAAGAGCGATACAGTGAATTCTTATGGTGAAAGATTCTGGAGCTCTTTTCTACCCGCCTCTTCATTCAAGAAGATCTCGTTCAGAGAACAGATTGAGCGGTTTACCTTGGGTCTACCTACAAAGATGCGAAATCACTGCTTGGAACAGAAGTCAGCTTCTATTCAGGAGTTGATGAGTCATGCGAAGCGGGGCTTTGCCATTCACTCTGGCAGTCTGACCTACCCCACAGATGAGGCCATGACACAACGAGCCGAACAGACTTCTGGGAATGAAAGTAGAATGAAAAAGATCAACCCAGAGAAAAAAAAGGATACACGACCCAAGCTTACTCCTGAGGAGAGAGCTCGCTTCATCAGAGAGGGGGAGTGTTTTGGATGCGGGGAACATGGACATATCTCCGCGAAGTGCCCTGATAAGGCACAAAAAGAACAGAATGATAAAGACGACAACAGGTCTGAGAGTTCGAGAGCAGCTGAGGAATGTGGCAGAAAAGGCAGATAAAAAAGCAGAACTAGTACCACATGGCATGGGACTTGCACCGAATCAAATGAATGAAAGTACAAACTTTGCCGTTTTTTTTGGGGCAAAGTGAAGGATCAGGAAGCTCTTTTGAAGGAGCCAAGGCCAACTTCTTTTCACTTGGAATTGGCGGCTCGATTTGGAACTACGCCCAACAGACTGACGCCACAGGCAGAGGTAGTTCGACTGGCACCCGGATGGGATGTTGCCATTACACCGAGCATTGGCAAACTTCGTTTGCAATGACAGGGGTGTTCAGGGCACGCGAGTGACGTTCTACTCGGGATCCCTTGGTACCACAAGAACTACGCCGTGGTTGACTACCGGGCCGAGAAAGCGACTTTGATAAATGAAGGGCTTAGAGATTGTACTTGATGAACTTCAGTTTTCTTACTCATTCTTTTGGGAGAACTGAACGATGGATAAAGGTTGAATATGTTTTGACCTGAAGAAAAGAACGCCAAGATTTTTTTTCTCCACGCTCATGCCGATTGCTTTTGAGAGGGCCTGAAGATCATACCATTGATCTGATATCTGGAAGCACGCCACCGAATCGGCCACCTTATGGTGTGAGCCGAGTACAGAATGAAAAGATTATGAACTCAGTGAAAGACCTCTTGGAAAAGGGTCTTGTCCAGCCTAGTACTTCACCGTATTGCTCTCCAGTGTTGTTGGTTTTGAAGAAAGACGGATCTTGGAGAATGTGCATCGATTATAGCACTCTCAACGAAATCACCATCAAGAACAGATTTCCGATTCCTAGGATCGATGATATACTCGACAGGTTACAGGGATCCTCGTGCTTTAGCAGGATTGACTTGAAGAGTGGATATCATCATATCAGGATAGCGCCAGGAGATGTCTACAAGACAGCTTTTCGGACGACTTTTGGGTTATTTGAGTTTTTGGTGATGCCTTTTGGCTTAACCAATGCTCCTGCGACATTTAACCGGATGATGGCTAGGATTTTTCGAGAGTACAGGCTATTTGTTGGCACTTTCTTTGACGACATCATTGTTTTCTCCAAGAATGAGGCAAAACACAGAGATCATCTGCTTCAAGTCTTTCAGGCATTACGAGATCACACATTAGTGATTAATGCTACGAAAAGTGAATTTTTCCTACCAGAGATACATTTTTTGGGACACATTGTGTCAACAGCAGGAGTGCAAATGAACCCGGCCAAGATAGAGACTATCCGTGATTGGCCCGATTTGAGGAATGTCCATGAAGTTAGAAGCTTCTTGGGACTGTGTTCGTACTACATGCGGTTCATACGAAAGTTTGCATAGGTTGCTTCCCATTTGCATACCTTGACACAGAAAGGAGTACCTTTTTCGTGGGGACCCACAGAGGTGACTGCCTTTCAGACATTGAAAGAGAAATTGACTACGGGACCTATTTTGACTTTGCCGGACTTGCAGAAGTCATTTGAAGTATATTGTGATGCTTGTGGTCGTAGTCTGGGTGCGGTCTTCATGCAAGAAGGCCATGTCATAGCTTACGAGAGCCGTTTGTTCTCTAGGCCGGAGATGACAGCACAGATCTATGGGAAAGAGCTTTTGGTGGTTATCCATGCTCTTACTCAGTGGCGGCATTACCTACTCGGAGCGGATTTTACTGTCTTTACAGACCATCAGAGTTGGCGCTACTTCTTGTCATAGAAGCAGCTTTCGGAAAAGCAGATGCGGTGGACGAACATCTTGTCATAGTTCCACTTCCAGATTTTCCATGTGCAGGGACAGAAGAATGTGGTGGCAGATGCTTTGTCTCGGAAACCGTTGGTTCTGGCTATTTCCGCGATACATCATAGGAGCTTCGAGGATATGGTCGATCAGTATGCCATAGATACAGATTTTGCAGATATTTTCACACGGATACGGGATGGGGAGACAGTAGCGGGATACTCCCTTCGGGAAGGCTACTTGATGAAAAAGATTGTTGTGCGCCGTTGAGGGAAAAGGTTATGACTGAATGCCACTGTCCACCTTTTACGGGTCACCGCGGCATTGCTACCACCATGAAAGGGGTAGAGAAATACTTCTTTGGGCCGAGACTCAAAAAGGATGTGGAAGAGTTTGTGTGCAGTTGCTCAGTATGCCAGAAGGTCAAGTTTGACACGCATAAGGCACAGGGACTGTTACAGCCTTTACCCATACCCACCCACCCCTGGGAAAGTATTGCAATGGATTTCATTTTTGATCTCCCAAGAACACAGAATGATCACGATGATTTTCCGATTACATGGCACGTCTGAGACGATTGTCTTCGACAGAGACCCCAGATTTATGAGTTTGTTTTGGAAGGCAATTTGGGAGAACATTGGCACGCGGTTACAGTTCTCGTCATCGTTCCACTTGCAGACTGACGGGCAATCTGAGATTGCCAATTCAATGATTTTAGATTTATTGAAGTCTTGTATCTCGCATCAGAAGACTCAATGAGAAAAGAACTTACCTTTGGTGGAATTTGCCTACAATAACACGATACACTCTTCGACGGGGAAGATGCCATGTGAGATTGTTGAAACTGCTGCGAAGGTTCCATCCTTCCTGAGCACGAAAGATTAGAAATTTGAAGCGGATGAATATTCGCGAGATTTGGATACGGCTTTTGCCAAGGTTCGCGAGGCTTTGCAGGAGTCTCAAGAATGACAGAAAAAGGCAGCGGATCGCCATCGTCGCGACTTGAAACTGAAGGAGGATGATTGGGTGCTCTTACTTTTGAGAAGGCACGTCTAAGAAAGAAAAAGGGAAAGGAGAGGCTTTTTCCAAAGCTTAGTATATGATACTACGGACCTTTCCAGATTACTGACAAGATAAATGATGTCTCCTTCCGATTGAAACTGCCAGATACTTGGAGGATTCACAATGCATTGCATGTGAGTCTCTTGAAACCTGTTAAGGGTGATGTGCTTGATGATGGGGAGCCTGATGAGCAACCCAAAGTGGAAGAAAACGAGGAGATCCTTGTTCCTGAACAGATTTTGGCACATAATGATACGAAGAAAGGTAAAGTCCGAAGGCGGTTCTTGGTTAAGTTCAAGAACTTTCCTGCATTTGATGCGAAGTGGATGGAGGAGGAGGACCTAGCAGATACTCCTCGGATTGTGAAACTTTACCTCGATCTTTTGGTTTAGCATAGTCTACTCCAAACGGAACCCAGAAACTCAGCTTGGCCGAAGATTTGGTGCAGTGGGATGCACAAGAGGGGAGTTACTCCGCTCCTTTGTCAACAGATGCCTCGATTTTGATACTAAAGTCACTGATGTCTCTTTGAGCTTCAGGGATACTGAGAGCTGACAGTATTCTGCTGGATGACTTTATGAAATGGAATTCCTGATTATGATACTGATTTGTTCTTGAGTTCTTGTGAGTGCAGGAACTGATAGCCGAAATGACTGCAGCATTTTGGTCTGATTGATCTCGAATAGACATGGTTGCAATAGGGGTTAGTCAATCGGACATCGATGTGGTCCCGATTGGACCTAGATGTGATTGCTAGCTACATTGCCGATAAATCATGGTCTAAGATCCAAATGAATGTTGAATGTCTGGTGATGTCCTGTGATGTCTGGTGATGTCCTGTGATGTCGTGTGATGTGACTGTCGATTTTGTACATGTGCTAGATGTGCGTTCCTAGTACGTAGGTACTAACAGTCAGTGTCTACTAAGACGGTTTATGGCTTTTGTCGGTTTTGCAGGCGTAATCGCGGTCGATTACAATGCTTTCAAGAGGGGGGTATGTCACAAAGTGATGACGTGGCGGACAACAGAAACCCTAATTTTTGCCAAAAACCCTAAAATTCCTGCAAACCCTAATTTTTGCCAAAAACCCTAATTTTCGAAAATCGCGGAGGCGGATTATTATTTTTATAAAAAAAAATTATTTTTTTTTTTGGAAAATGATGAGCGACGAAAATTTCGCTTTTTCTCTACTTAAATGAGAAAGAGAGAGAATGCTTTTGCTTTCATGTTTTGACTCTCTGTGAGAGAGAGAGAGCAATTGCTTTTGATTTGAAGCTTTTGGGGCTCTACTTTTGGGCATCCCTTGTAACCTTTAAATTAGTGGTGAGGGCCTCACTTCTCAGGGCATCTGGACGCAGAGTCTGAGAGTGAAACCCTAACCGCTCTCTTGTACTTTGATGATTGATTAATATAAAAAGAAATACCGAAAGGGGCGCCAATCTTTGGGGCCAATATCTCTAGGCACGGAACTCCACCGGGCCAGTGCAAATCTATTGTGATCTGTGAATTGTTTTGAAGTGGTTATTTGGTGTTGTCGCGGTTGATTCTTGACTTGGAGTGTCCAAGTCTGTTACAATACGACTAGCACGTCATCAGCTACTGCGCAAGCCTGTGTGTGTGTGTGTGTGTGTGTGTGTGTGTGTGTGTGTGTGTGTGTGTGTGTGTGTGTGGGTCTTGCTTTATTTTAATTCCTTTATGTCTCTTGGGCCCCATCGAACTGGGTCCCACAATTCCTTTATGTCTCTTGGGCCCCATCGAACTGGGTCCCACCATAAGTTGGTAGGACTTCTTCTGCTATTGCTTGCTCTTCTTAGGGTTTAGGTCCCTCGACCGTGATATGAAGGTTGGCTCTGTTCTTCACTGACTTGACACGTCAGCAGTTTGTGACATCCCCCCTTCTTGAAAGAGAGTAATCGTCCGCGATTACAATATATCTATAAAACAACTCAAGTTAGCTTTATAAAAATTTTGAGGGTCATTCCGAGGGACAATCAGTTTGCTTTTTTTTTGTTAAGGAGTTGGCTTCTCCTTTCGGCTCTTTTGATCAAGGAGTTGGCTTCTCCTTTTGGCTCTTTTGATCAAGGAGCTGGCTTCTCCTTTCGTCCAGATCGGAACTCTTGATATGCTGGCGTAGTAAAATTAGCCATCACACCCAGACCGCACTGATCTTCCACGGGTGTCTTGATGCACTAAAATTACATACCCAGGCAATCTCATCCAGTTAGAAATATTCAATAGTTGGCACATCACAATGCAAAACAAATGCTCACATATGCATGTTACAAACACACCAAACAGAGCCGTTGAGCACTCCCCCGAGACAAACGATCTGCGCTATGAAGCTACTCAACGACTACCTCCTCACTCCCCCCGCAAATAACCTAAAAAGGTCCGGGCCATGAGCTCAGAAGACTGTACAACCAAACGCTCCCCAGACCGCAGTCCGCCTCGCTTGGAGGTTCAAGCATACAACCAAACGCTCCCCAAGCATCTGCCTGCATCGTTCAGAGGTTTTATAGCATACAACGAAACGCTCCCCAGACATCGGCTTGCGTTGTTCCGAGGTTTTCAAACATACAATGAAACGCTTCACAGGCATCGGCCTGTGTCGTTCCGAGGTTCAAACAATACCAAAATTGTATTTCTCACTTCTCCACCCGGGAGTAAAATCACCAATCATTGAAACCAGTATTAAAACTAGAGTCAAAAAATTCAAATCGGCACCAAGACAGGTTCACAACAGATACCATCCATTTCAAATAGGATCACCAAACAAGTTCTCAAACATATTCTCAAACAAAATTCAAACTTAAAAAGCAATCTCGACAATAGCCGAGCTCGAAAAGTCGACTAACTTTCCATCCTGAAACTTGCACCAAAAAATAGGGTTAGATGTCACGATTGTGACTATGTTGCTGTAACAAATTGCTGACGTGTCGAAACCCTAATTTTGTTGAAACCCTAACCCTAAAATCAAAAACCCTAATTCTGTTGAAACCCTAACCCTAAAATAAAAAACCCTAATTCTATCCAAAACCCTAATTCTGCTGAAACCCTAATTTTCCCCTAAACCCTAACCCTAACCCTGACTCTGATTTGCTGACGTGATGGGCTGACACGTGGGCTGCTGTATGAACACCAACGCAATTTACGAAAAGGTGGCAGCTTTTGGCATTGCTTTTTGGACCAGGAGCTTTTGAGTTTTGAAAGCTTTTCACTATAATCGCTTTTTAGGCCAAGGGTCTTTAAATATGAGGTTAGGGCTCATTCTCTGGCATGCTTCTTGGAGAAGGTGCAGAGTCTGGAGTACCGGCTTGTACTGTGTTGATGCAATATAAAGAAATACCGAAAGGGGCGCCAAGGTTTGGGGCCAATACTCTCTGGGGTGGAATTCCGCCACTCCGTGTCGCGTGTCATCTCTCTCTATTTCAGTTCAGTTGTTATTTGAAGTGCTTAAAGTTGTTCAGCCTGTTCTTTTCTATTGGCACGTGGTGCCCGTCTTGTGACAGTGGTATCAGAGCATCACGCGTGTGCTTTTTTGAAAGCATACCGGTCCTACAAAAGAAAAGACAAAGCTATTGGAATTTGGATTTTTATTCGTGGCCACTTCCCCGGACTTATTAGCCACTCCCACCCTTACTTCATCACGCATCGGCCGCGCTCCCGTCTTCACCGCTCATGTCTTACAGGGCATAAGCCATTAAGATCACTTGCAAAGAAGGATCCGATATTTGTTTCGAGTCACTGTTTTTCTCAAAAGCAGTGTCATGCAGATGTTGATGTCTATAGCTACCAAGCCGCACACTCGAAGTACTTGGCAAGCTTTCAAGAGAAAAAAAAATTTGCCCGAAGTTATATGGTTTCTGACATTTTCCTTCGGAGTGCAATTTATGGCAGAGTGGGGTATCCTGAAAAGCTTGCCATGGAAACCCTAGCAGATTATATCTTGAATTTTCTCGACATCTCTCAGTAGATGTCTCTTCACGAGCAGATGACCTTGGAGGTTTAGTGCGATTGCTATCTTGGGACTACCATCGCCACCAAAGCAACATTGTTTGTCCAAGAGCTGATGAACCATGCTGTGCTCGGCCACGACCCTATGGAAGAAACCTAACCCTAATTTTTGGTGCAGGTTTCAAGATGGAAAAGCAGTCAACTTTTCGAACTCGATTGATGTCGAGATTGCTTTTTAAGTTTGAGTTCTGTTTGATCTTATTTGGTGATCCTGTTTGGAATTTGTTTGAAATGAATGGTATCTATTTTGAAGCCGATTTGAATTGTTTGACTTTGGTTTGATACTGGTTTCAATGAATGGTGATTTTACTCCCGGGTGGAGAAGTGAGAAATACTGTTTTGGTATTGTTTGAACCTCGGAACGACGCAGGCCGATGCCTGGGGAGCGTTTGGTTGTATCCTTGTAAATAATTGTTGTTGTGACTCCCGGCCCGGACCTAGATGGTTATGCGGGAGGAGTATTAAGAAGTCTGAGCAGTGGTTACTCTCAGCACCTCCAAACGACGCAAGCTGCGATCTGGGCGACGTTTGGTTGTAAAAGGCCTCTATATCTCCCGGCCTGGACCTTTTTAGGTTATGCGGGAGGAATGATGAGGGAGTCGTTGAATATCTCCCGGCCCGGACCTTGTTAGGTTATACGGGAGGAGTGTTCATCGGCGGTTTTATGTTTCTATGTCTTGTAACATGCATATGTAAGCATTTGTGTTGCATTGTGATGTGCCAACTATTGAATATTCCTAATTGGATGAGATTGCCTGGGTATGTAATTTTAGTGCATCACACCCATGGAAGATCGGTACGGTCTGAATGTGATGGCTAATTTTACTACGCCGGAATATAAAGAGTTCCGATGTGGACGAAAGGAGAAGCTAACTCCTTGATCAAAGAGCAGAAAGGAGAAGCTAACTCCTTGATCTAAACAGCCGAAAGGAGAAGCTAACTCTTTGATCAAAAGAGCAGAAAGGAGAAGCTAACTCCTTAATAAAAAGAGCATCGGAATGTCCCTCGGAATGACCCTCGGAAATTTTTGAGCTAACTTGAGTTGATTTGCAGATATGCTGCAATCGCGGACAATTACTCTCTTTCAAGAAGGGGAGATGTAACAAACTGCTGACGTGTCGAAACCCTAATTTTGCTAAAACCCTAACCCTAAAATCAAAAACCCTAATTCTGCCCGAAATCCTAATTCTGTTGAAACCCTAATCTTAAAATCAGAAACCCTAATCCTAAAATTAGAAACCCTAGTTCTGTCCAAAACCCTAATTCTGCTAAAACCCTAACCCTAAAATCAAAAACCCTAATTCTGCCCAAAACCCTAACCCTAACTCTGATTTGCTGACGTGACGGGCTGACACGTGGCCTGCTATACGGACACCAGCGCAATTTACGAAAAGGTGGCAGCTTTTGGCATTGCTTTTTGGACCAGGAGCTTTTGAGTTTTGAAGGCTTTTCACTGTAATCGCTTTTTAGGCCAAGGGCCTTTAAATATGAGGTCAGGGCTCATTCTTTGGCATGCTTCCTGGAGAAGGTGCAGAGTCTGGAGTACCGGCTTGTACTGTGTTGATGCAATATAAAGAAATACTGAAAGGGGCGCCAAGGTTTGGGGCCAATACTCTCTGGGGTGGAATTCCGCCACTCCATGTCGCGTGTCGTCTCTCTATATTTCAGTTCAGTTGTTATTTGAAGTGCTTAAAGTTGTTCAGCCTGTTCTTTTCTATTGGCACGTGGTGCCCGTCTTGTGACAGTTGCAGTATTACATACACTCCTAGTTGCAGATATGTAAAGTGCCATGCCAAGGAGAACCCCAACGCTTGGATTATCACACCCCTTCGCCCAAGAGACATGCCTCTTCGCCAAAAGCCACACTCCTTCGACGACTCGTCGCACCCCTTTGCTCTACAGGTGCGACTCTTCGCCCAATGGTTGCAGCTCTTCATCGAAAGGATGTGCCTTTACGTATAAAGTCATGTCTCTTCACTAGGAAACATGTCTTTTCATTTGTGTCTCTTCGTCTCCTATATAAGGAGCCCTTGTATCACACATTCAATCAATCAAACTCAGAGTCTTCTAAGTCTTGTTTCTGAGTTCAGTTCAAGTTTCGTAAGTCTTAATTATGGGTTTAAGTACTTAATTAAGGATTAGTACCTAGAATCCTTACAGTGGTATCAGAGCAAATTTTTTCCCGGGACCCCAAGGTTGTGAGCCTCTCACCCTTGCCGCTACACTCTATCCTCTCCCGGAGTTGCATGGCAGCAGAAGAAAGGTGGTACACACACACATATGTGCGCATGAGGTAAAATGAATCTTTCTGTTTCATGTCTTTTCATTTGTGTCTCTTCGTCTCCTATATAAGGAGCCCTTGTATCACACATTCAATCAATCAAACACAGAGTCTTCTGAGTCTTGTTTCTGAGTTCAGTTCAAGTTTCTGTCACAAAACGAGAGCGTACACGAGCACTTGAAAATCTGAAAATTAAAATACTTTGCAAATGTGAGAGAAGGGAGAAGATCGACACAGTATTGGGGACCAGAAGATGGGCTGGCCCCCCCCCCGTTAAGAGTATTCTTTTATTCAGGGAGAATTCGTATACAAGCATGAGAACCCGAGGAAACTCTTCCGTTCTGTAATCTTAGACCCGAAGGTCGTGCTTTCCCGTAAAGGGCTTGGGCACAAGGCTGTTCCTTCTCGTAAGGGACTTAGGCGCGAAGCCGTACTTTCCCGTAAGGGACTTAGGCGTGAAACCGTACTTCCCGTGAAGGGCCTTCCTGTAAGAGGGGAGATTCCTACAAAACAAACCACACAAACACGCGACAACAATTCGTATGGCGAATCCACAATAGATACCTGTCGCTCTTGCGCGGGAAAAGCGACTTCCGTGCTTCATAGTCTCGCGATCTCTTGCGGCAGAGTCTTCTCTTGCTGATGTTGGTACCTCCCGTGAGTGAGGGCATGTGGTGCTTTTATAGCTCCCTAGCCACGGCACGAATAACTGCTCGCGTAGAGATTGCGCCCGTTTTTTTTTTTTTCTTCTTTTTTTTTTCTTTTTTTCTTTTTTTTTTCCGCTGTTCTACCCGAAATAGGGAGAGAGAATTCGCTGGCTGGTTTTGTTGCTTTATCTTCTAAGTGGCTGCCCACTTATTAAGTGGGCGGCCGGCATATTTTAAAATTGGTATGAACCTGCCCAAAAACTCAATAAAACCTTATAAGTTAAAACCAATGCATTTAACAACACTTCCCAGGCGTCCCTGGATGCAACCACATGCACGAATGCAATGCAAACATAGATTCCTCGCGGGAAAGCGTTTGCCTTCCCGCGATTGTTCCTGCTTTTCGTAAAAAGCTTCATTGAACCCATCTTTATTCTTGTGCTTGCGTTCTTACGCGTATTTTCTTACTCAGTTCGGATTTCCTCCTTAGCCTACGGGATGCCCCCTTACTGATGCACCCGTCACCCATCATGTGACGCATCAGGGGCACTCGTAACCCGGCCCTTTCCACCGAACTTACGAAAACTCCTTCGCGATGTTTACCGTCACCCATCAAATGACACATCAGAGTTGTCCGTTCTTGATGGCAGTTCCTGTAGCTACAATCTTTTAACAGTTCTTAGTGCACACAATAAAATATCCTAAAAAAGAGATTAATCATTAAAAATAAGAAAATAGTCCAATTAGCAACAGTTTCTTAAGTCTTAATTATGAGTTTAAGTACTTAATTAAGGATTAGTACCTATAATCCTTACAGTGGTATCAATGCAATTTTTTTCCGGGGACCCGAAGGTTGTGAGCCTCTCACCCTTGCCGCTACACTCTACCCTCTCCCGGAGTTGCATGGCAGCAGAAGAAAGGTGGTACACACACACATATTTGCGCATGAGGTAACATGAATCTTTCTGTTTCAATTACATAAATAACGGACAATGACACAGATGTGTGTGTGGCGTACCCGGTGACTTTCGGGACAACTTCTGTTGGTGCCTCTTCGAGTGCCCTTTCCTCGGGTAGTACCCCTTCGAACCCATGGTCGCACCCCTTCATGCGAAAGGGTACCACGCCGGCAGGCTGCCACCTCTTCCCAATGCTCGCACCCCTTGGAAATGCCCCTTTGTGCATCCTTTTTCCAAATTCTGCCAAGGCTGAGTATGCTTAAACGCTGGGCTAAATTGCTGAGACGTGGGCTGCATATGCTGAAAACGTTGGGCTGAGTATGCTGAAATCGCTGAATCATTTCGCTGGCAACTCTTCGCTGAAGGTGCACGGAACTCCTTCGTTGGGTTGTTTTTTTACATGACCAGCATGCCAATGTTGCCTATTAAAATATACCCAATTTACTCACATTAAGTGGCCGACTGGCTTGCTCCAAATTTACCCAAGTGTGAACATTGTTAATTCTCCACACCAGCCAGTGTATAAGTTTAATGCTATCATTTACCTTCAAATTTAATGGGTCAATTGACCGGCCAAACCCCAAGCTCATGTGAGCTCACTAGCCCACAAATAATTAACACCTCTACGATCAAAAACTTATGAACGACAGCATGAAGACTAGCCAATCATTTACCTTCAAATTTAATGGGTCAATTGACCGGCCAAACCCCAAGCTCATGTGAGCTCACTAGCCCACAAATAATTAACACCTCTACGATCAAAAACTTATGAACGACAGCATGAAGACTAGCCAATGATTGGATTTTTCATATGCTGCTCCTTCCCACCCTTTCCTCCAGCGCTGGCCCCTCAGCAAGCACCCTACTCCGCGCGCGATGGTAGACGAATTCCACGATGTGCCCATTCTGTAAATTTCGTATATAGACGAAGTTCACGAAGAAGCAGTACAGGCGAATCCTCTCCCTATAACAGAGTTCCTGCAAGTGCTCTCGTCGCAGAACCTGTACCTGTTCGAGTTCCTTTTGAGGCGTAACCATGCCGAATTCTAAGGACGGAGATGGTCAATCTGACGATTCCCTTACTCTTATCAAGGAGCAGATGGCCACACTTTCCACAAGCCTCACATCACTACACACTCGCTTGGATGAGATGTAGATGCAAAATACTTATCGGAGTCGTCCTACGACTTCTCGGACAACTAATGCTGCTTCTCCACCACCTTCTTCCTAAGCTTCAATGGACAAACCAAATGAACCAAATCCAACTGATGAGGTAGACAATCGCGAACTTTAATTACTTTATAAAAAATTTAATGCTACACAGAAGAAGCAGCTTGATGTTAAACTGCCTAAAGCCTAATAATGGTCGCCGCGATAAGCGCGTGCTGGACCAATGGTTGTTCAAAATGGAGGTCTACTTGTCCAACACGGACTTAGTCGAAAGTAAAAAAGTTGCACTTGCTAGTTCTCTGCTCAAGGATACAACATTTCTTTGGTGGCAACGACTGGTTGCTGATGGTAAACACACACCTTCTTGGGATAAATTCCGGCGTGCTATTCGCAGCCTGCCAATGCGGATTTTCATGCTCGGTCCTCTCTTCACCGCCTGAGCCAGACAGGTTCCTTGGCCACGTACATCACAGAGTTCCAAAGGCTAATCTAAGGTGCAGCCGAAGTGAATGTTGAACTTTGCTCAAGATGAGTGCTTCAAACTGTGCTCAAGGTTCTTTTTTACTTAGGGAAGGGAGAGCCTTCCGTTCCTTTGTGAGAGAGTGCTAGTGATCACAAACAACGTGGATGAAGGTGCATGAGTCTGAGAGATAGAGAGAGAAGAGAATACGACACCAGAAAGTTGTCAAACCCTCCTCCAAGGGCCCCACTCTCAATGGCGAGAGTGGTCTATGCTATTGATTGCACAATCTGATACAAGGTGCTGATGCAATGAGTCTAAATGCTACTATGCCGAGGTCAACGGTGCGGACGACGATGACGAAGCTAAGGCTGAAAACTGAATGATGTGAGTCGGTTCCTGCCGCGCCAAGTTGGGGTTGTTCCGTGAACTTGATGCCTTGCTGAAAACGCTCTCTTTCTCTCTACAAAAACGCTATCTCTGCTGGTCCAAAAACGTTCTCTGCTGCTCCTAAAACGCTGGACATGCTCGTTCCAAAAACGCTGGTCATGCTGGTCTAAAAACGCTGGTTATGCTATTCAAAAATGCTGGTCATGGGGCTGAATTCACTGCGGTAGCAGGACTGAAAATCGCCGTATTTGCTGAGGGGGAATCACTGTCGAAGATGGCTGAATCTGCTGGTCTTGCTTGCTGAAAAACGCCAAGAGATCTTGGCTGAAAAGATGGCTTTCTTTGGTCTTGGTTCTTGTTGAGAAGATGCTCCAGAGGGCCTGCTGCACGGGGTGCCTGTGCTCTCCTTCCTGCTTCTGCCAGAAATGCTAGCGCTAGGTTTTCCTTATATATTGCTTTAGTCATTTTGCCCTACCCAATTCCCAACAAAAGTCACTTAAAAATAATAAGTGAAAAATGTCAAAAATAGGAAAAATAGGTTCAATGCACTGGAAAATGCTCCTGATGGATTCTGATGGTAATGCTGATGGTCATGTTGTGTACAACCAGAGGATATGCAACTAATCTAAGTGCCTGGACATGCACAGTCTGCGAACAAACTCACAAAAGCGCAAGATCACTTCCTATCCTAGACTGACTTGACTGAACTGAACCCTGGTCATGCTGTAGCTTGTCCACGGACACATAGGGTTGGATGTGTCACTTGACAGCTAACTCTGGAGATAGAGACCCTTAGTCCCTCTGATAAACTTCAAAGTTCTATCGAGGGACTCGAACCCAACCTGAAGGACGATGTGCACACATACAACCCTACCACCTTGGATGTTGCAATTACCTATGTGGAGCATCTTGGTGATAATCGCCGCCCTACACGGAATCTTCTTCCCGGTGACAGATCTTCAAATAGCGCTCGCTTTTCACAATGCGATCGTAAAGAAAGCTTTAGCCAAAGTCAGCAACATTAGTTTCAGTTCAGACAGCAAGCAACGCAACCTTTTTCAACTTCAAGGTTCTATTCTCAAGATTGCCAATCTCAAAGTAGATCTTCGTCAAATGTTCCTCCATTTGATCGTGATAAAGGACGTGATTTTTCTTAAGATCGGCATTCCAATACTCAGCAAGGCTCGTCAAATACATCTTCGACTTCAGAGAAGGACGATTTGTGTACAATTTGCGGTGGTGACCATAGATGGTATCAATGTCCAAATAGACCAAATCCGTCTAATTTGAAAAGAAATTCCAACGCGGAAACATAGTCGAATGTTGAATAACCAGATTCTGCTAAGGATAAAGGAAAATCAGTGGTCAACACAATTCGTGTCTCAGAGGATATGACTATTCTTATGAATGCTCAATGTGGTTCTTCACTTTTGGAGCCTCTCTCAAAGAAAGTTTTGAGTCTTCTTGGAACTCTCGACAGTCGTTCCATCAATGTTTTGGTGGACAGCGGATGTTCGAATAATTTTGTCAACACTCAAATAGTTCAACAGCTTGGCTTACCAACTCAGAACAAATCTCACTTATATGATGTGCAATTAGCAAATGGATCAATTTTGACTTGTGATCAAACAGTTTGACACTTGCAGTTCGAGATTCGAACTTATAAAGATCAATTGGATTTCGAACGCATGCCTTTATCTTATTACGACATGATTCTTGGTCAGCATTGGTTATTTCAATATGATCCAACCATTAGCTTTCGAGGACATACTATCAATTTGTTCAAAGATGGACGTGAACTCGTTTTACATTGGCTTTATCATGCGGAACGAGTGATTCAAGCCTCACGTGTACAAGTCGAACACCATGATACAGTGGATTATGAAGCAAATATGATCTCCGATGCAGATGCAAAAATTCTAATTAATGAATTTTTGAATTCATTAACTTCTCCTGAATCAATTGCTGAAGACAAAGATGATTTCAAGCAAGAAGTTTTTCCAAGTGATACTTCGTTACCAATTGATTCTTTGCTAGATGATGATATGCCAATTGCAAGTCATGAAGTGACAGTTTTTGAAGATGATTCTGAAGAATTTTGGGATTCATTATTGGACAATGATTACACTCTCAAGCCAAAATCCTCTCCAGTGATTACTAAAGTTGAAGTTATGTAACAAACTGCTGGCGTGTCAAAGCCTAAACCCTAAGAAGAACAAGTAACGGAAGAAGTGTCACAAAGTGATGACGTGGTTGTCCAAGAGCAGAAACCCTAACCCTAATTTTTGCCAAAAACCCTAACTGTTGAAACCCTAATTCTGAAAACCCTAACCCTAAAACCAGTAAACCCTAATTCTGGAAACCCTAACTTGCAAACCCTAATTTTGTTGCCAGAAACCCTAAAATCGTAGAAATCCTAACCCTAACCCTAAGGGCAAATTTCCAAAAATTGCACTGGCATGATGACATGGCAGGCTGTTCGGATTTCCGTGATTTACGCTGGCAGTTTTTTGGCTTTGCTTTTGGACCAGAAGCTTTTGAGTCTAAAGGCCTTTTATTGTAACTGCTTTTTAGGCCAAGGGCCTTGAAATATGAGGTCAGGGCTCATTCTTTTGCATGCTTCCTGGAGAAGGTGTAGAGTCTGGAGTACCGGCTTGTACTGTGTTGATGGAATATAAAGAAATACCGAAAGGGGCGCCAAGGTTTGGGGCCAATACTCTCTAGGGTGGAATTCCGCCACTTTGTGTCGCGTGTCGTCTCTCTCTCTTTCAGTTCAGTTGTTATTGAAGTGCTAAAAGTCTGTTCAGTCTGTTCTTTTCTATTGGCACGTGGTGCCCGTTTTGTGACAAGTTACCCCATCTGAAGAGTACCTTGAGAAGATTTCCTCTTCCCTAAATATTTCGCAGTTACTACCAGAAATCTTACATCGCATGAAGCAAAGGTTCAAGACAAAGGTTTCCGATAACATGGGAGGGAATGTCACGATTTGTGACTATGTTGCAGTATTACATACACTCCTAGTTGCAGATATGCAAAGTGCCATGCCAAGGAGAACCCCTACGCTTGGATGGTCACACCCCTTCGCCCAAGAGACATGCCTCTTCGCCAAAAGCCACACTCCTTCGACGACTGGTCGCACCTCTTTGCTCTACAGGTGCGACTCTCCGTCCAATGGTTGCAGCTCTTCGTCGAAGTGTCTTTACGTATAAAGTCATGTCTCTTCACCAGGAGACATGACTTTTCATTTATGTCTCTTCGTCTCCTATATAAGGAGCCCTTGTATTACACATTCAATCAATCAAACACAGAGTCTTTTTTCTGAGTTCAGTTCAAGTTTCTTAAGTCTTAATCGTGAGTTTAAGTACTTATTTAAGGATTAGTACCTAGAATCCTTACATTAGATTTCTTTCATAAGGTCGTAGTCAACCACAGCATGGTCCACAGCTCTTGGACAGACAGTGTTTCTGAGGCGTTGATGGTAGTCCCAAGACATAGAGGTCACACCGAACCTCCAAGGTTATCAACTCGAAAAGAGACACCTACTGAGAGATGTCGAGAAATTTCAAGTTATAATCTGCTAGGGTTTCCATGGCAAGCATTTCAGGATACCCCACTCTGCCAGAAGTTGCACTCTGAAGGAAGATGTCGGAAACCATATAACTTCGGGCAAAAATTTTCTTGAAAGCTTGCCAAGTCCTTGGAGTGTGCAGCTTGGTAGCTATAAACATCAACATCTGCATAGCAATGCCTCTGAGAAAAAATAGCAGCTTGAAACAAATCTTGGATCCTTCTCTTGCAAGTGATCTTTATGGCTTATGCCCTGTAAGACATGAGCGGCGAAGACAAGAGCATGCCCGATGCGCGATGAAGTAAGGGTGGGAGTGTCTTATAAGTCCGGGGTCGGAGCACGAAGCTAAAATTTATAACGAACTTTGGAAGTACGATCTTGCTCTATCTGCTCTTTGGTAAGACCGGTATGCTTTCAGACAAGCACACGCCTTATGCTCTGATACCACTGTCACAAGACGGGCACGATGTGCCAATAGAAAAGAACAGTCTGAACACACTTTTAGCACTTCAATAACAACTGAATTGAAAGAGAGAGACGACACGCGGCACGGAGTGAAGAAATTCCACCCTAGAGAGTATTGGCCCCAAACCTTGGCGCCCCTTTTGGTATTTCTTTATATTGCATCATCAAAGTACAAGCCGGTACTCCATCCTCTGCACCTCCATCCAGAAGCATGCCAAAGAATGAGCCCATGGCCTCATATTTAAAGGCCCTAGGCCCAAAAGCAATTTACATGAAAAGCCTTCAAACTCAAAAGCATCTGGTCCAAAAGCGATGCCCAAAAGTTGCCAGCGTAAATCATGGAAATCCGTAGAGCTGCCATGTCAGCAGTCAGCGCAAAACGTGGAAATCCGTAGAGTCTGCCACGTCTTCAGTCAACGGAAAATCTGAAGCACCACGTCATCAGCTACTACGCAAGCCTTTGTGTGTGTGTGTGGGGTCCTGCTTTATTTTAATTCCTTTATGTCTCTTGGGCCCCATCGGACGGGGACCCATAAGTTGGTAGAACTTCTTCCTCTGTTGTTGCTTGCTCTTCTTAGGGTTTAGGCCCCTCGGCCGTGATTTGAAGGTTGGCTCTGTTCTTCACTGACTTGACACGTCAACAATTTGTGACAGTAATAACGGTTCTTGGTCTTCTTTCTGAAATCCGAGGAAGCAAGTGCTTCCACGCCTTTGTCAGAAATCTAAATTTTGCCTTGAGTTATCAACACAGCTTCCTCCCCAATGAGAAAAAAGCTGAGATCATCAAATTCTAGCTTTTCCTTCATGATTTGTAACCGAAGTGTCCTAGACACCGCTTCATACGCCTCAGGCAACTTCGTGAGAACCGAAGCTGCTAACTCAATACTCGTCAGTGCACTTTTCAACCTTGGCAATGAATAACTCAATGTGTATACAATGGGGGCAAGGGGGTCACATACATACCCACCTCAGTAACTTACCTTACCTAGACTTTGACAAATAAGTAAAAGAAATACCTAAAAGCCAAAACAAATAATGAGATCACATTGGGCAATTCACTTGAGATGCCAAAACTCTTAACAATTCTTACATACCTTAAAACTTTACCCATAACAAACAATGTACAATACATACCGATCCGTACGGTACACATCATATGGCTATCAAGTTTGGATAAGAGTAGAACTGAATTTCTTGAAAATCACAGAGATTGTTTCACCCTTATTAGTTGACTTTAGAACGCCCGGAAGCTAATGAGACAGATCTAATACCTGGCACTTCTCTCCCAAATCAACCCCTTCAACAAAAGATGAGTTTGCAAAGATCAGAGTGTCTTCCAACTGTGTATATGTTTGGACCAATGGCACTTTACAAACCAAGTTGAACTTGCTTGACAAATTCCACAACCAGGTGCCCTACCGGTTAAAAGGTGAATAGTGCCAACAACAGAGACAAACCAGTCCCATTCTGATGTATAATCTTAAACATAAAATCGCAACAAGTCCAATCCATTGAATGTCACCTCATTACTAACCATCAGCATGGAAGGATGACGAAAACTTCAAAGCTGTCACCCAATTCTCAATTTCTCACAGAGTGCTCACCCAAACAAACACATCGACTAAGAATCACAATGATCATTTACAAGAGAAATAGTCAAAAATGATATGAGTAAACTTAAATAGTCTTCCTCACAAAGACAAAGTGGACTTGCGAGCAAATGAAGGTCAAGATTTGATCATGTAAAATGCCAACTGGTAGCGCATGGTAGATCAAAAATCCATGGCAATATTTTCCCATAGCCAATCAGGAATTACCGAGAAACAGGCTTTTGCAATAGAAAAAATCTTACTTTTATGTTGATAATCTCTTGAAGGGTTGGCTCTGCCCCTTTCTCATCGTCTCCATCAGGTGTAGGAGGCCTGTTCACAGAAGCCCTCCTGCCAAAGTACACGCGCGATGAAATTGCAAGGAACACACACACACACACACACACACACACACACAGAGAGAGAGAGAGAGAGAGAGAGAGAGTACATTGACGATTCTCTGCAGGCCGCAATGGGTTTTCGTCGGTCTCTTTTCCAGTGAGCCAAAAGCTGTTTGTTGCCTCGAGCAAATTAACTTGCTAGTCATGCTCCTTGATTTTTTTTATCAATGAGAGATATGCCAAACATCAAACATCAAACATCAAACATGTAGTAGTCTTGCTTGGTGGACCTTGCTAGAACATATTATAGCAATGAATAATTAAATAAACATGATTTTGAAAGCTATATGGATCCAAATTTATGTCTGTCGGATGTGATATATGCATGTCGTCTTAGTGGCTTTGCAAGTGTTTCCAAAATCAAGAAACTAGTTTTGTTTTGGGCTTGATCCATTAGGTCAAAGGATTCTAGCTGTGAATGGCAGCGGTTCATGTCGCCTGGAACATCTTTAGATAATATGCAGAATTCTATTCTTTTGTATGGTCGTTTGGCTAGGATTATTCTTGATGTTGAAAGCAAGGACATCTGAAATGGTTGAGCTGGATAGTTCATGAGTTATAGAGTGTAGACTAGCATTATTTGACCAAGACATCCTTGGGTTATCTAGCAACGATCTTCGTTCTCGCGTCTGTAATTAATATGTACATACTACAGATGTTGATCGACATTGAGTGTATATTTTTTAAGACAACATACATGTAAACCAAACTAAAGGAAGCATTGTGCAAAATTCTAAAACAAGCAAGTGGTAAAGCATCAATGAACTGCAATAAGAAATAAAATGCTTTACTGACTTGTAATGATGTACAAGTGCATTTCGATTGTCCAAATTGTAGGCCAATATTTGAGTCAAGCTACAAAAAAGCAATATGAATAGTTAAACATTTCGCCTTGCAATGAAGGGTCACAAACTAAAAATACGAAGTATACAGCGCACGCCATGCAGAAGTGCCATAAAATAGTATGGTGGAGAGTTGGCACTGTGGTCTCTCCAAAAGTTATAAGAAACGGAAGCCGTGCCCTGCCCCGTAGCATTTATGTGTTGCGCCAAGCAAACGCATAGCCATGGGGAATTGGACGCAGATAACGAACCTTGCAGTCTTGTCGAACTGGAGACTTGCTTGTGCAATCAAAACGTCCACTGTTGTGAATATATGTCCTCTCTGTCAGACACAAAATACGCATTTAGACAAATACAAAAGATGCAAGATATTGATTAAACCTAAAGATAACCAGATCTATATTCTATGTCAAGGATCCACTACATAAAGAGTTGCATTTCAAATCAGTAGTCATTCGATTAGTTGGATTCTTGACAAGAGAATGAAGATAAGAAAAGGAAAATGGTGGCTAACTGACAAAGAATATGTTATTTTGGCATCTTCTTGGCTCAAAAAAGCATGACTTAAAATGTATTATTTAGCATTTTTATTTTCTCTCTCTAAGTTGAAGTGGAACTTCTTAAAGGATACAAAAGTGAATCCAAATTTCTCTAATGACATTGGAGGGCCCACAAGGGGAGGTGCTTATCCTTTTCAAGTATTAGCCATGAAACATGGTCGGGAAAGGGTTGCGTACCATTGGACAAGAGCCACACATAGGCATCACCATGGCCACCTAATTCATGCACCACATGTACTGAGAACAATGGATAGAGCAAGTAACTGCCAGCAACAAGCTACAAACGTGAGCACAATGTGTCTCTCTAGAGGGGACCCAATAGGGAGCCCACAACCTATAGATTGCTCGGGGGGTCCATCTCTATGTATGTAAGTTTACTATGAGAGTTCAACCAGAGGGGGTTTTTTAATTCAAATTTTTTTGGTAAATTTACATAAATATATTCAAATAAGGGGTTTTTTTATTTCACTTTGGAAAAAAACCCGTAAGTTTATAAAGAAAAAGAGGTTGTTTTATTGATTCAAAATTCACAGATAAGGGGTTTTTTAAATACCCTTTGAACGCACGTAGAATAGGTGGTTTACATATAGTGAACCCCCCGAGATAGATTGAGAAGACAAAACCTTATTGTTAGACCAAATCTTTTGGGACCCTAGGCTAGCATCTTTACTAGTTTGCTATAGAGCCAGTTCACATGCCAGAGGAATTGCTACATGCTTGCTCTCATGAAGGCTGACACCTCCAAATTTGACTATTCTCCTTCGTAGCTTTAGGCAAGGGCAATAGTGCTTACCTACTGCTTACACATTGCAATGAGCACTTTTTGCGCTTTAAGATATGGCCAATTAATGGGGGGTTTCCTGAAGTTGAAATAGACAAGGCGTCACAAAGAGATATATCACATATCCATAGATTTTGCTAGCAGATCATGCAATGCTTACTGCACGAAACCAAAAACGTGCAGGGATTCCACTCACAATCTTCTTGGCACATGGAAGATTCTCTTGCATCATGAAGATCCTAGTGCCGCAATCGCCCTCATCATGTCTTTGAAGGCTTGTGCCAACAACAGAGATCTGTGTAAATGCCGCGAATTGCACAAAGAAATTGTGACTAGTGGGTTTCTAAAAAAGAATGTATATGTCAGCAACACCCTTGTCAGTGTGTATGCCAAATGCGGTGCACTTGAGAAAGAAAAAGAAGTGTTTGATGAGCTCCCCTTCAAGAATGAAGCTTCATGGAATTCCATATAAGGAAATAAGGCAGGATTTTTCTCCCAATCTCGATACACAAAAAATTTCTTGGAATTTGTGTGTATCCACTAACTATACAATATCTTAGGAATCAACCACCATTACCTGGTGCTATCATAATGACATATGTGCAACTAAAAGAGGTTAAACAATATGGACTAGTAGTGTCAGTCAATCATGTCATAATTACAGCAGCATGAAATAGGATTGACATGGAACGCAGCTACATCATAAGAAAAAAACAGTTTTCGACCATCATATCTTGCTTCAAGTTCATCCGGATGCAACTTTCCATCTTGGACATTTCAACTTCAACCCTTCATGACAAGCATTGCCAGCAAGTGGAATCCTCTCATTAAGAAAAGCTACCTGTCCTAGTGGGCCGCATGCCCAAAATTTGACCATATCATTGTAGTCATCTACTGTTGGGTTAAAAACACAATCTTTGCTTATTTCCAGCTGCGGTTCGAAAGATCACTGCAATGACATGAATATAAAACAATTGCAAAAGTGACCATCTGTGGTTGTAGGCCTTGTTCCACCATCTTGTCAGAGAGACAGAGAGAGAGAGAGAGAGAGAGAGAGAGAGAGAGAGAGAGAGAGAGAGAGAGAGAGAGAGAGAGAGAGAGAGAGAGAACAAATTCGTCCTTCTCAAGCCGGGCATACCCCACCATGCTTATTAAAAGAATGTGGCATTTTATCAAAGGAAGACAAGGCCCATGAATTCATGCTCATATTTGTAGCATCAATGCAATGCAGAAGTAGTTTGAAGCAAGTGCTTTTCCTCCATTGAAAACCTCCTAATGTAGTAGCATTTAATTGCATTCTTAATTCTGTGGTTAAGAATGAAAAACTGTAGATAGTTGGTGGCATTGCGGATGGCAGGTTTAACCTCATTTGCCATCCTAAACATCACAAGCTTTCAAGTGTTTCCAACGTTGGAGTGCTATGACTAAACTGATCCTTATGCTTTTGTGTAGCATGTGAATAGACTTATTTTGAAACGTACACGTGTAGGTAATGTCACAAATAAGCAGTAGGAACAGGACAGATCTATCGTACTTGGATACTTGGGTAGCTTCATCTTCAATATATTGCTCCATGACATGTGCAGAATCCAGATGCCTAATTATGTCCTAGCTTTTGTGTGCAAGGCATGTAGCTTGGATCTTGCAAAACACATGAAAGGATTGTGGATGTTTCAATTGGAGGGAACAGGTGTTAGAAATTTAGAGGACATGGACAACTGCACTTGGCCACATTTGCAGGAGCTTCATGTGGGGGAATACTTCCTGGAAGGGATTAGGCTTGGTGCTCTCCCAGCTCTGAAAAAATTGTGTTGCGATAGTCTGGAGAACTACTGGAGAGAGAGAGAGAGAGGTGTTGCGACAGCTAGACAATTGTTGGTGGAGGGCAAAGACTTACTGATGGGATGCCCATCCCTATAGGACATGGGTGTGACAAGTGGCCTTTTTAAAGACGTCGAAGTAATGAAGCCAACTTGGAGGGGCTTACAGGTGCTAAGGCTGAGTT
This sequence comes from Adiantum capillus-veneris, assembly GCF_014529385.1. Lineage (NCBI taxonomy): Eukaryota > Viridiplantae > Streptophyta > Polypodiopsida > Polypodiales > Pteridaceae > Adiantum > Adiantum capillus-veneris. The sequence goes on along the minus strand of NC_140946.1, from coordinate 69,735,932 downwards.
TTGTCATATTTGCCATGGAGCTTGGAGATGTAATTGCATCCTTAGCGCGTTCTCTCAAGCATTTGCAGATTTCCTGTTGTGATAAGATTTAGAGGTGAATGTCTTTGTTGGGCAGCTTTTGAGGCTCACGCGTCTCACCATCGACAATTGTCCAAGGGTCGTGGAGGTCAAGTTTGGGTTGGAGGCCCTTCCGAGCTTGACAAGCTTGAAAGTTTGTGATGTGTCCAAGATGTGTGCTTGAGGAATTGAGGCTGCAAGAGGATTTAGAAGTAGATTGTTGTTCAATGCTGCATACCAACACTTGTACTCTCACTTGTTTGCTTCTCTTGGAAGATCTCAGTACATGTATGCCAAATGTGGTAGGCCAGGAAAACCTGGGCAGGAGATGCAAAGCGAGGAATCGCTCCAGATGGAATCACCCATGGTTTCATCTTTAAGGCCTGCAGTTGCACTACGCAAGAAGTTGATGGGGGCAAAAAAATTCACGAGAATATTGTTAGTTAGGGACTGCTGACAAAAGGAGTTGTGCATTCATCGACCTCTGCCGTCTGCATTGCCAACAGCCTAATAGCATCAGCTAAAAAATGTGTTGAATGGTCCGTGCTCATCACATCGGCAAGCATCCAAAGTACCCTCCAGGTTGATGATTTGCAAAATATACCCAGGGTTTGAAAGGTCTCCGGTACTCCTTTTTGGGTCTGCCCAGCTTGCTGCTTGTAAGGGCAACATACGTGGAAAAGAGTTAATCCCCACCTGCTCATGGCCCTCGTCCCTTGTTGCATCGCATTTCCTTGCGCGTCTGAGGATGTCTCTCACTCGATTTAAATTGCTCAATCATCTGCTTTTCTACGAACGACCCAAATTTCGACTATCGAATGGTTGAGCTTGAGGCAAGTGGCTCACTCCACGATCCAAAAAAGTGAAAAAAGATATTAGGCTCACTAAGTAAACATCAAACATGTACTAGTCAAAAACAATGTACTAGTATGGCCGGGTCTGCCACCTCTCTCTCTGAGTGCACTGAGCGCTGGGTTGTAGAACACACCATTGGAGCTGACCGAAGCAAGGAGAATGCACCACGTGTTAGGGGGAGAGATCTGGAATCCCTCCTCCCATTATAGATAGTATAGATATGAAACCAGTCTTGCTTGGTGGTAATAGGACATACTCAGATTGACATCAAGCATCTAGAACTAAAGTAAACAAGTACAAAATGCATTGGAGAATTTCAAAAAAAGAAGTGCATTTGTTGCCATTGCTCAGGCCATTCACCTAGTTGACCAATGGAATGAGTTGGTCACTTGATAGCTATTCTAGAGTTAGGCTCAAAGTCAAATGTCAAATATCAGATTAGATCAGACGAATATAATATAACTTCAAATGCCTTAGTACTAGACTTCAAACAGACCACTAGAATGTAAGTAGTTAAACATTTGTCTTCTTGCAATGAAGCGTCATAGAGTGAAAATGCTAAATATACAGTGCAATGTCATGCAGAAGTGTCATACAAAAGTATGGTGGAGAGTTGGTAGTGTGGTCTCTCCAAAAATTATAAGTAACAAAAGTCATGCCTGATATAGATAGAGGAGTGGAAGGCCTCGCAAAATACTAAAAACAACATACTGCAAGCCATAAAACTTAAAAATCTTCATACCTAGCGAATTCCATAGCTCATAATCAGAGATGCACGCGGTCGGAGAGAGAGAGGAGAGAGAGTGAGAGAAGAGAGATAGCACGTGCAAATGCACCTCCTACAGCAAAGTGCTACACCCGCATGACCAGAGAGGAGAGATGAGATGAGAGAAGAATAGACATAGGCATTGGGTGCAATCTCTCCCTGTGAAAGAGTTAGCATTTTCCTCTTGCACGTATGTATTTATAGATTTCTCGAATGCTCAAAGTGAATACATACTGGCTGATCGGACATAACGGCCATAGCTCATAAAGAGCACTTGTGAATAATAAAATATACATAGATATGATGTCCTTTCGTGTATCCCATAGCTTGGTCCTGCTTTTTCAACCTGGAAGTTGTAGGAAACAACAATATGCCAATATTCATTACATACCTCTTCGTTAGAAAGCAACTGTCCTCAGTTTGCGAAGATAAGAATCTACAAACCATACTTGCCAAAAACAATGATTAGTAGTCTATGTCAGAAATATGATATATTGAAAGAATATATTTATAGACTTAAACAACATTGCTCATGCATGCCGTCATCCACATAGTACATATTCTAGTGTCCCATACCACTAGAATAAGTAGTATATGTCATACCCTGACGAATCAGGATATCATCGTTTGCACTCATTGTTAAATAAATGAATTCTCATAAATCTCAAGTCCAATTTCATAAACATTGTTGCATTGCGTCGCTTCAACCCCCTACGAGTGCATACTACCACTGTCCTAACCACTTCCGATCTTTTCAAAAACATGTTGGGCGACGACAGGAAATCATCATATACCAAATCCAATTCCGTATCTAAAGATCTTTCATTTTATAAACCCAGGTAACAAGGGATAGTGGCGGCCAGTCACACTGCAGTATGATTTTGTGATTGATGTTGCCTCAACCAGCGAATCTACACCAATGAGACGTGCTTCCTAAATCAGAGAATCTACACTAAAGCTGCCTAAACCGGAGGATCTGAATTAAGTTTTGTTTAGAATAGTGAATGCGCAAATTGTTGGTGTGCTACCTAAGTTAGTGAATCTGCACTCATGATGCCTTAGCCGATGGATTTGCACATACAACTGGTGTTGCCTAAATCGACAAATCTACACTAATGAGTATTTACACACTACCTAAATCGGCGAATCTGTGTGCACGTGACCAATGGACTATACAAGGCATAAAAGACAAAACATTTACTTCCTGTTTGACACAAAATTGGAGTATGCATAGGTGCCAAAGTACTTACAAACTGTTTTTCACTATCCAAAAGCATCGTATCTCTTTTGTGTGATTGTATAGCTTGTTGAGAAATCTTCTCAATAGAAATTACATTCAGTGTAAGAACAAGCCACAATGTTAGGATGGTTAATTTAATTCACATACCATAAGAAAATGCAAAGAACCAAAATATCTCTTTCCTTTTAAATTGTCCAATGGTATTATCCTTGTAATTACAAACTACCTCACTTTGTGCCCTTGAATATACATACCAAGAAAACAACTTACAAGGAAATGGAGAGTGTAAGTATTATCATAATACTATTTCAAGTGAGTCTATTACATTATGATCAAATGAGAGATGGATCATAATGACAAGATCTTAAGGCAAATAATAGCAATAAATACATTTAGGAAGTGACTCATGAGAGGGAATTCAAATGATTTCATTAGCCAGATCTATATTAATGGAGTACATTGAGAAACTATGTACTTGGAGGTTTGTTGAGAAGCTTGAGCAGATCCCCTTGCGTGTGCATCCCCTCTTGAGAATATTGGAATCTTGAGAGGTATCATGGATCTTCAACAAAATCAGATCTAGGATCTTCACATAGAAGAGTTGAAAGCAATTGAGCAGTCATTGCAAAGCTTGAGGAATTTTGCAGAGCCTTGTGAATTGATTGCAAAGGTTGCAACAAGAAAAGCATGGCGTTGAATGTGTGCTAGATGTGAGCCTTCGAGAGCTTGAAGGAGTAGCAAGAGGAGGCAGGGATTGAGCAGGTAGAGCTTGGGGATCAAGCAGTGAATTGAGCATCTGCAGGTGAAAGCGCTGCTGGTCCTTGGTGAGCTAAGGCAAATTCAAGTAGGGAAATTAATTGAAAAGTGGGCATTTGCAAGCACACATCAAAATTGAATCAATGTGAAAAGACCTTGGTTCTAACAACTTTTAGGTGTAAACTTTTCTTAGGTGTACTTTGGCACTTCAAGCCCTAGTTGCTACTCCTCTTTATCCCTTTAGAAAAGCACTCAAGCTCCTGTACCTGTGGCTCGTATATCATTAATTGCAAGGAATAAAAGAGAGGGTCTTTAAACACCAAAACAGTACCGGCTTCTATCAAGCTTCTAATAGCTCAATAGTGGTTAAGCCGTAGGCAAGCCCCGTAGGACTCCACTGTTACCATATACATGTGGTAGTGATGTGTGTGAACACACTAGGACCGCCGGGGTATTTTTTCCCTCTTTAGGAGGTTTTTTCCCCCGAGCATTGAATATACGCCCATCATACTAGGGCTATCTATCTTTCCATTGCACACTAACACACTCTCTATTGTGTGCCTTAAGCTTCCTTCGTCTTCTCCAAGCTGTGTGTGTCTCTCTGGAACCCTTATTCCAACAATTGGTATTAGAGCAGGTTACGTCCTCCCGGGCTTAGTCGCTAGCTGCTCCAGCACACGCCTGCTCACTTTCTTCTATTACAATGAGGTTTGGCGAGCGTTCGTAGGTCGACAAATATTACTCTGCTCAGATTTCTGATTCGGGCTTATTTCGGCCTCCGTTTCCACTACAGGCAAGTCTGCACAGGCAATTTTGTCATTTTGTGCAGAATTTTTGTCAGTGCCGTTTTCTGCACAAAATGACAGATCCCATACAGTCTACTACAGGTTGTGCTATATAGCACATGCTAGTCTCACTCAGATTCTCCTCATTTCGGGTAGTTTTCACATCAAGTGCAGATGTTTTCCATGGCTGACAACAACACAGATGTGTTCAAGATGTTTGTTGCTGTTGAGAACAGATTGGATGGGGACAATAACCCTATGTGGGCTTATATGATGCAACACGTTCTTGTGTCAAAGGGCGTCTAGAACATTGTGCAGGGCATTGATGTACCTCCTGGTTCTGAGGATGTAGGCGATGTTGAGGATGTTGCAGGCCTTGCTATAAGGATTGCTGCTATTAGAGTTGTTTTGCCTATGGTAGAACAAACTCTTTTGGATGTAAAGGATGCGCAGGCTCATGCATTGATTGCGTTTTCTGTGAAGCGCACCATTGTTCCTCACATCCGTTTAGCAAAATCTGCAAAACAGGCTTGGGATATTTTGGCTGGCCTTTATGCAAGTCGCAATGAGGCTAAAATTGCTTTGTTGCGTAAAGAGCTGGAGTCGAAGATTATGCATGAGGAAGATGATATGGACACTTTCCTTGCTAGTGTCAAGGATATCAATGAGCAATTTATTTCTGCAGGTGAAGTCATTTCAGACAGTTCCCTTGTGCACACTGTTCTTGATGCCTTACCAGATTCTTACCAAACTTTTGCTAGTACTTGGAGACTTATGACCCAAGGAAATCCAGAAGTTGTCAAGTTTGATGCATTATGCACATTGTCATTGCAAGAGTCACTTTCCAGAAAAAACAGGACTAGACAGCGTGTAGTTGAACAGGCTTTTATTGCTTCTCAAAGAAAGGGTGGTAACAGCAATGCAGCCACTTCTTATGGTTCTGCTACGAGTGGCAAAACTTTTGTTCCTAATGCTCTGCTGCTGGCAACACTTCGTCTGGCAATTCCGGTGATAAGGGAAAAAAGAAGATGCGCTGCCATTATTGTAAAGCTAATGATCACTTGATCAAGTCGTGTCCTAAGTTGAAGGCCAAAGAGGCTAAGAAGAAAGAGGGTGGTTCCACTGCAAATGCTGGTTCCAATACAAATGCAGCCATTGTAGAGTCTTCTGTGAAAGGAGACTGTCTTGCTGATGTTGATGCAGAATGGGCTTTCAGCGCAGAGTGCACTTACAATCCTGCTGTCCATGATGCATGCTTGTCAGTTGTGCTGCAGATTCACATGTGTGGTATTTCGACAGTGGTGCTACAAAGCACATTACCTCACATCGTGAATTGTTTACCTCTCTCGAGTCTGTCCCTCAGGGGAATTCAATCACTTGTGCTTACTGCTGCTAATGGCAATTCCTTCACACTTGTTGATGCACTTTATGTACCTAGGATCAAGAAGAATCTCTTGTCTATATCCGCACTTGCTAAACTTGGATTTGCAGTCAAACTTGTGGATGACAGATGTACAGTTCATGATCTCAATTTTGGTGATGAAATTGTTGCATCTGGCCTTTTGTGCCGTGGGCTGTATAAGCTCACTTTGTATAAAAAGTGTGGATAAAATTTTGCAAATGATGTTGCAGATTCAAGGGCTATTTTAGATGAAAAACTTTGGCATGTACGTTTTGGTCATCTGAATTTTGCCAGTTTGTTGCGTTTGCAAAAATCTGAGATGGTTTCTTCTTTGCCGCCTCTTGAAGCACCTATCAAACATGTTTGTGAAGGCTATATTTTGGGTAAGATGCAGCGTTCTACGTTTCTAAAGGATGGTTCAGTTTGGGCCACATGTAGGTTGCAGCTTGCGCATAGTGATGTTTGTGGGCCCATGCAAACTCCGTCCTTGGGCAATTACCCTTACTTCGTGACTTTCGTTGTTGATTACTCCAGGAATGCATGGGTATTTCCGCTTAAAGCGAAGTCCGAAGTTTTTATGTGCTTCAAACAATTTCTGGCTATGGCTGAAAATGTCTCAAAATGTACCATGGGCACCCTCCGTTCCGATCAAGGGGGGGAGTATATGTCTCATGAATTTAATGGATTTCTGGCTAGTTGTGGGATAAAACACCAATGTACAGTGCCTTATACACCTCAGCAAAATGGTGTTGCTGAGAGGAAAAACAGGTCACTGACGGAAATGGCACGATGTATGGTCAAAAGTCAAGCTTTGCTGCATTCTTTTTGGCTTGAGGCCATCATGTGTGCCACTTATGGACGTAACAGGTGTCCTACGAAAGCTTTGCAGTCTATTACTCCATATGAAGCATGGCATGATAGAAAGCCTTCTATTGAGCACATGCGTGTTTTTGGTTGTTTGGCATATGCTTTGGTGCCACAAGTGCAACGCAAAAAATTGGATGATAAGGATGTCAAATGCATTTTTGTTGGTTATAGTGCTGAAAGCAAAGGTTATAGGTTATATCATCCGCAAACAAAGCGTATTCTGGTTTCACGGGATGTAGTGTTTGTGGAAGATTCTTTTCAGCCCTTGCTGTCATGTACTAGAGACAGTGATGTAAGCTCACATGACATTTATGACACTTTGTTGCCTCTTTTTAGTGGTGTAAATACAAATGTTAGTTCCAATGAGGCAAATGTACAGCCTATGGGGGTTTCTGAAAATGTTCTTGAACCTCACACCATCGTGTGAGGTATTCGATGATGACTATCATATACCTGTTACCATTAACAGTCGTTGGGAATGGACCCATGAGATCCCAACCAATGAGTTCGAAAGGGGCAATGATAGAAATGGGAGACAAATACCCGACCTTCTGGTGTGGGTTTTTAATTGCTTGGCAGACTACACACTCTTGTAACTGTTTTGAAATTGACTGTCGCATCCTAGGCCAGTAATGGGCGAGTCACAACTTTTCTAGAACCTTGTCGAGATGTCCTGATAGTGGGTGGGCATGATAATGATGGATGTAGTGCTACTGTAACGCGAGTGGGACATAAAGGTGAGGAGGATGCCCCTGTTGAATGTAATAAACCAAATTATCCCTGAGCATGAATCTCCGTTTGTGAGGGTGGGGTTTGTCACTTCTGATATTATGAATGATTTCTTGGATTGTTGGGTCGGCTTGCTGTAGAATGGGCAGTTGAGAGATGGAAATAGGAGTTTCGACACTTGTGACTTGTGCGTGTTGGTATTCAGAGCGAGAGAGGCCATCTGCAAGAAAGTTGGTGGATCCTTTTTTGTACCTAATTTGAAACTCGTATTCTTGGAGGGCTAGAACCCATTGGAGCAAACGACCCGGGGGATGGCTCTTAATGGGCTGGTGATCAGTCTCTACAATCACCTGAGTGTCGTGGAGGTATGGATGAAACTTGGTGAATGCCCAAACAACAACCAATAACTCTTTTTCTATTGTTGAATAGTTGAGTTCTGGTTTGGTGAGTGTCCAGCTAATGAAAGAGATGGGAGTCCAGTTTTCGCCAGTATCCTGTTGCAGTAGAGCTGCCCCCAATCCAACATTAGAGGCATCAGTTTGTAGTAAGAAATGTTTGCTGAAATCTGGATGGGACAACATGGTTGACCGTTGTATGGATTCTTTGAGTTTTGTGAAGCTCTCTTGACATGCCTGGTCCCAAGAGTAGGGTATGCCCTTTTGAAGGAGATGCCGCAAGGGTAAGGTTATCTGAGCTAGATGAGGGACAAACCTGAGAGAAAACATTGCCATCCCTAAGAAACTCTGTAGATTCTTAACTTTAGATGGTGGGGGGTAAGATTGAATTGCAAAGACCTTTGCAGGGTCAATTTGTATCCCTTCTCCTGAAACAATAAAACCCAAAAATTTGAGACGTGTCGCACCCCATTTACACTTGCGAAGTTGAAGCTGTAGGTTGAAGCGCTGTATGCGGTTTAACACCTCTTGCAAAACTTTAGTGTGTTCCTCCCAAGTAGATGTGTGTATAAGAATGTCGTCCAAATACACCAAGAAACCTTTCTGCAGATAAATTGAATATAACTTCTCATCAAAATAAGATTTTGCATAGATTTCAAGGTGTATGGATAGGAAAAAACTTATTTTAGGAAGAAATTGAGCTTCCTAACCTAGTTATGTGACTAAGTTTTTGTTATAATCAAAAGACCAAAATCTTGAAAATGCTGACAAAGAGGAAAATTTTGGTCTTTCAAGGCCTCTTTCATTAATATGATGAGGTTATGGGACAAAACCTAAGGTGTATAATGTATCTATAGGTAAATACCCATCAACTAAGCATTTTTAGAGGGTTCAAACTCATAGGTATCTTGTGATTTAAGCTCATTTTAAAAAAATTGTAGTGCATAATTTCTTGCAAAAACAACATTGCTATGAAAAAATAATGAAAGTGTGTATATAAATCTCTCAATTGTGTCCATATGAGGTATTTGTATACAAATAAGTGAGATGAACGAAAAAATCCAAAAGTGGACTTTATTTTAAGGCTTATCTTTGATAAGTAAAATCATAATTACAACATGCACAATTTTTTGGATATGCCATAAATCACCAAATGTGGCTTGCATAACCATTAAAAATTATCACCTTATGTAATGGAGTCATAGATCTAGTATATATGCATCATAAGGCACTGTAAATTAGGATGAAAACTAAATGTTTTTTGTGATTGTTAATTGAATTTGTGAACGTTGCATATTTGACCCACGGGACTATCTATATTTAATTCTAGTCACAAAGATTTTTTTTCTCACATGACAATTGTAAAATATCAAACACATATATAAGTAGTTACCACAGATTATTGCATGCACCCTACTCATTTTTTTCTTAGGCTAGAGTACGAGTTTTAATGAAACATTGAATGCTGTTTTGCGTAGGTTCTTTTCAGGAGTGTAGTTACTATTTATGTTATGATCAAAAGTGAGGGATTATAACTTCTATGAGTACTTTGGATAACATTTTATAAGTTTGCAAAACCATTTCTTGAGATGTGTTTTGGATTTCATGTACCATTTTATTTAAATTCGCAAAAAAAGGACACTAAAGTGTCCTTTTTGGTACCAAACTAGTGTTAAAGGGAACCCTCAGTAGCATCCGCACTGGCAATCATCCCCCAGTAAAGATGGCTATTCGTAGACGCTCACCACGAGAAGTGGAGAACTTGAACACAGTTGTCAATGACATGCTTTTACAATTTTGTTAAAACTGCACTAAATTTCTATGATTTTTTCATCTTAAAACTTATCATTATAATCTTAATTTGGTATTAATTTTGGCAAAAGAAAAAAAAGGCTATGTTCTTCACCTCATAGCTGACCTAAGATATGAACATGACCTACGAATTGTTTTCCTAGATTCACCAAATAATTATGACAAGTTGCTAGAAAAACAGGACACTTTAGTGTCTTAGGAGATTTGAGTGTCCGATTATAGAACTAGTGTTAAACAAGTTTGAATATTGTGAGAGAATTTGTCGAACATCTATGGTGCGTGAAGTTGTATCTACAATAGAGTGTTGAGTGTTAACAAAATTTGGACCTTCTTGTGAGTACATGAAAGGGATAGGGAGCTTCTGGGGCAACATAAGAGCATGAGTCGCAAAGTTGAGCTTTGCCTTGGTTTTCACAAACCAATCACATCCTAAAGTTATAGGAAATAGTTGTCTAGGTAATACAAAAAATTCATGGCTGAAAATAGATGATCCAATATGAAATGTGAAACAAGCGACTGTATGTGAGTGATACAACTCCTTATTGTCCCCAAACAGGACTGAAATTGGACTAGAAGTGTAAGTAGGAAGGCCTAATTGGTTAACTAATGGATGAGATTGTACTGCCGGAATCAAGTAGTGCTTCATGAGATGTGCTTTCTAGTTGAATCACAGTGGAGCACACCATACGATCGGAAGGTGCGACTGCTTGAAAATGCGAATGGGTTCCTTCTGTCATCCACTCGCTTAGAAGTTTTCCGGAAGAGCCCATGTAGCTTGTCTCAAGCCATATTCCCACCTCTTCCAACCTCAAGCAGCTCTTCTTCAAGGGGGGGAGGTGTCACAGCCTAGCCTAGTCACCAACACGCAGAGCCAATAGCTGACCTGGCACGCCATGCCAAGATCCTATAATCTTGAGAAGCACCTCATAGTAAGGGCATAAAGGGGCAGCACTGCCCTCCTGGAAGCAAGCCTTTCTAGACCTGTAAAGGACTTCACAATATAGATCGTTTCTGTTAAAGGCCTTGCTCCTGACAAAAAAAGTTATAGCCATTTTATGCATGTCTAGGCCAATTAATGCTAAAGGAGTGCAAAGCTTTGTAGGCAGATATTGCTAGGCCTCTGTCTTGCCTCACTAGTCATGCCCAACCCTTTCAATGGACCTCTACACATCGGTAAATCCTTTCATTCTAGCTCTCATTAGGTACGACCTTAACTTGGATGTGTATAACTTTATTTTACTTTAGGCATTATGTTATGTGGTGTATGTGTGTACTTGGACGATAGGCTTGTAATAGATTTCTACCCATTTCATTTTGCATCTCATGTTAGGGTCAACGTCACAATTAATAGAAAGATTTATTTTCAAAAGCGCATGGTGTTCTTGTTTGGTGCACAAAAGATTGCAGAAATTCTTGCATCTCCACAACCTGTAATTTTGCCTCTTATTGACTATCACACTTCATTTGATGTGCATGTTTTCATTCTATTGTAAAATAAATTTCATCCTTGCAAAACGTTTTGTGTTTTTTTTCTCTCACAAAACAAAAAGCAGGATTCTCGTAGCTTCAGTTGAACCATTTGCTCTTCCAACCTTGATTGGGCTTGAAGAAGATATCTTGTTTGAAATTGTGAAAAGGCTTCCTCACTCAACGTGGGTGGAGATTGAAGACAACGAGCTACATATCAATTGCTACTACCTTACTACCTTCAACAAGAACGAAGATTTCTCTTGCATAAAACTTGTTTGGACTTTGGGGATTGTTGAAAGAGTGCAATTTGTCACTTGGGATGTTGTCACAAGTTGGAACCAAGAAAATGAAGTGCTAGAGATTTTCATTAATCGCTTAGGCTTTGAGGAATTTCAACCCTTTCTAGAGGTAATCAATAGAGTTTTGTTCTATTTTGACCAAACATCTTGTGAACTCATTGAATCTTGGTTAGACGAGGATGAGGATCTAGGGTGGTTCTCCTTGACTTCACCATTTTCTAATGATTGGTTGTGAATCTCTTGTTTTTTATTCTTGTTGTAATCAATTTTTTTGCAAAAGGAGGATCAATGATGACAAACATCAATGATCAATGATGACAGACATCAATGATCAATGATGACATCTTTTCTTTGGAGAGCCTGGTGAGGATGTATTTCTTTCAAACTTTTGCATGACGTTTCATATTAATCATCAAGTGACAGATCAAGAGAGATTGGTTATGTTTGAAGTAGTCCTTAGAAACGATGCATGCACTTTGTTTCAAACCCTGTCTGAGGGTGGCAAGAAATTTTTGTTTGAAACAAAAGTCGTTTGGTGATTATCATGCATTTAAAAAGGAATTTTTGCGCGTACGGAGTCTTTGGTTAAGAAGCTTTCCTTACCCTGGGGATGGGGTTGAGTTTTTGAAAAAAGAGAGGTTTATTGTTGGACTATTTTCAACTTTAAAACTAAGGTGATGGTAGGCGAACCAACAAACTTTACTAAAACTGAGCAAAGAGCTACTCAAAAGTTTTGTAAAATGAAGTGTGTGCAGGATTGTGGTAGTAATGAAGACAACCCAACAAGGGAGACTGAACAAAGGTCCAACCATCGTGAAGTCCTAGAAGTCACATCAGAGGTAATCGAGAGGATCAACAAGTCAATGAACAATTTGTCCATTCATTTTGCACAAGGTGTAGGACCAAGAGGTCCACCTCAACACCCAATGGAGCAAGATCCTAATCCTAGGCCGGTGCTTGAGTGCTAGAATTGTGGAGAAAGAGGACATGGCATGTAAAATTTCCCTTATCCAAGAGGAGAACCAGGGAGGCCAAACCTAAACTATTCGGTGATGAATGTGAACGACCCGCCACGACAACCACTCTTGCTGCAAAAATGACCAGTGGGCTGATGTGAGGCCACCACCCCTACCAAACAATGGAGAAGAGACTATCCCACCTTTGTGCATGTAGTAGAGGTATTTCATCCATCTCAAAGGAGTGATGGGGTCATAGAAGCAAATGGAGTAAAATGAGATCGTGGTAAAGCAACCAGAGAGTAGTAAGAAGAGGGGTAAGGAACAGAAAGCCAAAGTGAGGAGAAGAAGGTGGATCAATCTCCCAGACTTTCCACTTGGTCATTGGATGGATCCATACATTTTGATTGAGGATATGCAAGGTAAGGGTCCTAAAATTTCTAGGCCTCATTTTTTAGCCCTATGTCCACAAGTAAGGAAAGAGCTTGCACGAGTGGTAAGCACGAGGGTGAAAGTCAAGGGAGGGGTACCTCTTTTAAAGATTGCACAAGTAGAAGCTCAAGAGGCCATCACTCCAACATGATTGTTATATCAAGGGTCCACTTGTCAAAAGAGGGTTTGTAGGTGGAGGTGCTCAAATCAATATCATGACAGAGAATCTCATAAACAAATTAGGGTTGAGGATCCAAGAATCAACAAAGATTAAGGTAAAAAATGCAAACAATTGCAAGGCATGTTGCTTGGGCTTATCAGGTATGTCGGAGTGGAGGTCCTTGGGATTAAAAAGCATGTTGATTTGAAGCTTATATGCAAGAATGAAAACCATAGGAAAATTGTCAACAATATGAAGGAGCAATGTCAAAGAAGACCTACGAGGGGAGTCGACACTAATTGATACAAAAGAAGATCTCACAACTACAACCTTGGAAGAAGAAGGCATTGACCTCACCACCACCACTAAAGAATATTCCTTTACAGAAGTGACGGGTATCAGACTTAAACCTCTCATTCAGATGATAGAAGAAGGGCAACAAAAAGAGCAACCACAAGGACATAATGAAGAGATGATAGAGGGTATGCTTTCCAAAACCCTCACACAAGAGGAAAGGGGAGAGTATAAAGAAATGTTACAAAAATTTCTCACTTGTTTTTTAAATATTACATTGGCATTAGAGGAGTTTATGTCATCCAACATCAAATTGAGCTAAAGCTGGAAAGTCATCCTCGAACGTAGAAGCTACGAAGGTTGGGTGTTGTAAAGGAGGCATCACTTTTGAAGGAGGTCAGAAAGCTACTATCTGGAGGTTCCCAGTGGAGAATTCAGAGTGGGTGTCCCCAGTAGTGGTGACTCTAAAGAAGAACGAAAAATGGAGGGTGTGTGTGGACTATCGACCACTTAATGAAGTGACTAAGAGGGACAACTTTCCTCTTCGTTTCCAAGATGAGATTCTATATGAAGTAGCAAGACATAAAAATTACATTGTTTGTGATGGCTATTTAGGCTACTTCCAAATACGCATTGCAGAGGAAGATCAAAGGAAAGCAACATTGACTACACCATGGGGATGTTTTGCATTCCGAATCATGCCTTTTGGCCTAACTAATGCACCAGCCACCTACCAACGGTTCATGAATTTTGTGTTCCAAACTTTTTTTTGGGGAAGTCAGTTGATGACTTTTGTATCTATAGCTCAAAGTATTTACATGTGCTAAAGGTAAAAGAAGGATTGCAGTGCCTAGATAAGCTTGGAGGGCAGCTCAACCCAAACAAGTGCCACATTGGGGAAGACGGTGTCATTTTGCTTGGCCATAGGATATCACAAAGAGGAATTGAAGTGGATCCATCCAAGACTAAAGCTCTCATGGAAATGCCATCGCCTAGAAGCATCAAGGAGGTTACATCATTTATCCACAAGGTGAAGTACATGGCAAGGTTCATTCATTTAGCTTCTGGGTTGTTGCAAAACCACTCCAAAAGCTAACACAACAAGTAGAGTTTTCATGGTCTAATGATTTAGAGGAGTATTTTAAGGACATAAAGATGGTGTTTTCTGAGCTTCCAATGTTGATGCCAATGTGTTGGGATTTTTCTTTCTTTGTAAATCCAAGTGTGGGTATGGAAATAATAGGAGCCATTCTCCTACAACAGGATCCACATAGTATTAGAATGAGGCCAGTGTACTTTGTTAGTAGGGTAACAGACGTCAAAACGAGAGAGAAGTAATGATGCTTGCACTCATTTTTCACTGAGAAAATTCAGATCTTATCTTTTGCCTAGACCATTTGTCATCCTTACTAGATAAAACTTGTTTCCTTGGGTGTCATCACAAATGATACCAAGTCCAAGGATAACAATGGTTGATGGCACTGTAGGGATATGAGTACACATTCAAGGTAGAAGACAATGTGAGAGACCAGCTAGCAGACATTCTCACCTATTGGGTGCATGAGAAGATCATCAAAGTGCCTAGTTTCACTACAAGAGGTGTTCGCTCGTTGTGTGACGTTCAAAATTAGCATCGTAGCTATATGCATCGCTATGAACATCTCTATATGCGTCGCTATATAGCGATGCTAAACTCAAATATAGATCTGGTTTTGGCGCTCTCAAGCAAGCAAATGGAGATAACACCCTCATGTGTGTGTGTGTGTGTGAGAGAGAGAGAGAGAGAGAGAGAGAGAGAGAGAGAGAGAGACGTGCGCGTGAGAGGAGAGAAGGGAGAGCCAGCTATGCTCCCTCCCTCTCCTCTCTCTCATGCTCCCTTCCCTTCTTTTCTTTCTCCTTCCCTCACACGCGCACACACACACGCATGCACATTGAGAGAGAGAGAGAGAGAGAGAGAGAGAGAGAGAGAGAGAGAGAGAGAGAGAGAGAGAGGTCTTACAACATGGCAAGCAAATTTTTTTGAGCGACAAAAAAACGAGCGAGTCCCTCAATAAAGTTATTTGTGAGATAGAGAGATTTTCAAAAGTGGGAAAGTAGACATAATAAGCATGATAACATTGTAATAAGTGATCAACTACTTGTCCTCTCAAGGGTGAACAAAACTTATAGGCCTATGTGGGTCTGTTAGATGGAAGAGGGTGCGAGGGCAGATTGACAACACCTATGGGAAAGGACAGGGGGATGTCTATGAACGACGCTCCCCTAAACTACACATCATGCAATGCTCTCTCTCTCTCTCTCTCTCTCTCTCTCTCTCTCTCTCTCTCTCTCTCTCTCTCTCTCTCTCTCGTAAGAACAAGACCTCTGCCCATATCAATCTGTTAACGCTCATGGACACCCTATCACCTTCGACGGATGCCTTATTATTCATTGCGTCATGGACCGGGCTTGTCAGTACAATAGGTGTGTAAATGATCACCGATGAGAGGCCACCACTTATCTTATTTTTACAGTAGTTTTGCAACTATGGGCGTCCATGTGTGAATGGGTTAAACTCTTATAAAAGGTCCATTTGACCTAAAAATTCTCATTCTTTGAGATGCAAGCTAAGATGTGCTCTTGCTCTATCTCTATCTCCTTCTCCTTCGTGTGCTCACGAGTGTGTGTGTGTGTGTGTGTGTGTGTGCGCTTGAGAGAGAGAGAGAGAGAGAGAGAGAGAGAGAGAGAGAGAGAGAGAGAGTGATCGAGCATTGTGGCAGAATTGGCAGCGGCTCCTTCTTCTTCGCAGCACATGATCCTTCATGACAGACGCATTGAGCGGTGAGTGACACACCATTGTTTCTTTGAGCTTGCTAGGACTGTCTAGTTGTGTGCTTGCAGCCTTTCAAAGCTCACACACAATGCACAGGAAAGTTCCCAGCCTCCAACAGGTGCGACAAAGCGCACATTTTTGGCGTCGTTGCTAGGGACTGCCTTGCACTAAGCTTGAGGAGCACTCAATGCTACCTCTAGAAGCCATTCTTCCATCTATTTTCAGCTTTTGTCTAAGATGGTGTAGATCTCCTAAGTGGTTGTAATGCGCAAATTTAGCAGGTTTCTTAGAATCTGTTAGTGTTGAAATGTGCAGGTTTTTTGTTAGATTTGCTAAGATCTGTAATGTGCAGGTGTTAGTAGATCTATTAGTGTGCGCGTCTGTCGCACGTGTCAATGCAAGGAACTTGCCGATACACTATGGGCGAGCCACAAATGGCTCCAAGCACACAATAAGCCTAAACTAGTAAGCTCAAAGATGGCGATGGTGTGCCACTCACCGCTCTACGCTTGCTGTCGTGGAGGATTCCTCGCCGTGAAGAAGAGGGAGATGCCGCTGCACCACGCTCAACCGCCTCGCCGCCATCGTGCCGCCACAATGCTCGATTGCACACACTCCCTCTCTCTCTCTCTCACGCATACACACACACACAAGGAGATGAAGAAGAAGAAGATGGAGATGGAGCAAGAGCACTCTTCAATCGCACAAATGAGAGAATAAGTGAATTTTAGGTTTAGTTGACTTTTATATGAGGTGGCCCCATTCACACTTGGGCACCCATGCTTAGCCAACTAATCCCTTGAATGTTCCATTTAGAGTGCGCCTCTTATCGACGATCACTCTTACCCTTTTCGTGTTGGACCGACAAGCCCGGTACCTGACTCTACCAAATAAATAATACAGTATCAATCTTAGTGATAGGATTGTGCGTAGGGTTAACATGCCCCCCTTCCTGATGTAGATTCCGTCCTCGGAAGCTATTGAGTTGAAGCTCATTCGTCGAGGTGGAAGAGCATTTGAGATGAATGCCCTTAGCCTTCTTCAATCACTGCAAAATCAAACAACATTGGCACATTAATTGCATTCTCATATACAATTAAAAATCATATGTAGTTTTAGGCAGACAAATTGATTGGTAGCAGAATTTTAAACCATTTGTCAGCAATAAACGTTAAATTGCAATATAATCAAACGCATAAACATTTGTAAAGGGAAAAAATTAAACAAGTTTGGGGTCTCTAATTTAACGGTTGAAAGGCACTAAAGATCGACTATTAATACCATGGGCAAGCTTATCAATTTTCTCTGGTCAATTAAGTTGTTTAATCGCGAGAGCCAAGTATTTCATGTTCGAGGGGTGACTAGAGGCTATACCTAGAAGACCTTGTAGGTAAGCTACGATATAAAGGAATTGCTCATGAAATCATCGCCTGACTTATTTCCTTTTTTTTGACCCCCCAAGGTCTTTTCAGAGTGATTCAATTTTGATGTGTGTGCTTATTTTGTATGCCTTGGGTTTTTTGCTTTTCAAGGAAAAGTGCCCACACTGGGAACCTCCAGGGCTCTAGTACAATAGGCGATACATGTGAGCGGAGTATTAAATCAAGCTGAGGTTTCTCTTCCAGCTTAAGATTTTACATTGTGGCACTTTGATTTTTTGTTTGTTCATTTTCAGCATTTTAATTTTGTAACTTTGGGGGGTCATATAACACTATTACCCTCCCCAGGCTCATCACACTAGTAAACTCCCTTTTTTATACTTAAGCTAAAGTTCAATAGGGACTAAGCCCACTAGAAAGCCTTAGTACATTTTACACAATGCTGCCTAAATCGGATTAAGAACCTAAGTAACCATTGATAATTAGGAAGGCATTCCCCATGGTATTAAGAGAAAATCTGTAACACCTAGCTTGGTCAAACTAGCTTAGTTGGACTACTGGCTTTTTAAACCTAAGCAAGTGATTATGACAAAAAATTACATTGAATTTAATGTTTGGTACTAAGAAAATGCGTTGAATATTATGCTACCAATCACAATTAAAGCAGACAATCATGGATGCAAAAAGATAAGGGGCAATGTTAATGGACAAGAAACACCTGTTTGTGTTGATGGTCACGCTTGATTTGAAGTGTGAATGAGAGAAAGATTCCATGAAGCTCCAAATCCTAACAGCAGCAACACGTTCCTGTACACACGAGAAAACACAAAGAATACCTCTAGGAGGCACATCAGTGGGAAGAAAGAACTTTGCTAATCACTTAACTCTAAAACAGAAACACTCCATCATACTAATCTTACCTACCCTCCATCACTCGAGTGATGAGGATCAAAGGTGTTTGATGACATAGGTTTCTGTTTTAGTGTACCGGATGTGAATGTGTAGGTCTAGGTCAATGTTTTGACTTTTATTGTGCACACTCGTTTGCTAATTGCTCTTGCTCTTTATTATTTTTGTTTTTTGTGAGTATAAAACTTTATATATACATTCCCTAATATTGGGAGATTGAGAGGTCAGGGAGAGAAGGTTGAGAGGGGAGTGAGTGAATGATGACTGTCAACAAACACTCCCCCCTTCCTTGGGTAGATCATACCGTTTGAAATGTGCTCGCCACCCTTTGAAACCAATTGTTCTAGTTGGTAATAGGTGATGATTTTTGCCAATAGTTTTTGACCACCCTATGCGTTTCATCTAGTTGCAAGGGTGGTAAGGTACTCTCCCATGATTTTATTTGCAACATTATTGTAGGTGGTGAACTTACAACGGGAGGTGCAAACTCTTTCTTGCTTGTATGGATATGTACAATGGTAGGTGGAGGTTGTGTCGAAGCTTCTATTTCTATGGATGTATTACATGAGGAGCTAGAAGCTTCATGGGACTCCCCCCTTCCTGAGCTAGGTGGAACAAATTGTTCTTTCTTTGATACCCAAACTAGCTCTGGAGCGGGTGTGTAGCATTCTGTGATTTTTTTCTTTCCATGATCGTCAATTTGTTTTGGAGCTATAGGATTGAGCTCACATGGGCCCGGTGACCAGTAAAAACACAATCTACTTTTTGGCACCCAGATTTGATCATTTCCTTGATAGTAGCCTTGGGCTTCCAATAGTCATTTAGGAATCCAACGCCATGTTTCCTTATATTTCTTAGAGCGAGTCGGACGTTTCTTATAAGGCTTATGTTTTTTAGCACTAGCTATGGTCGCTAAAGAAGCTTTAGGGACCCACTTGTATGTTTTCTTTGTTATATGAGGATGAGTCTTGCCAGAAGCTATATACATTGCTTCTAGCATATTTAAGGGTACGAGTGGTGGCATTTCTTCCCCCTCAAGTGTTACCTAGGTCGTCCCCCTATTTCCCCAAGTGTCTATGGTTGCTGCTAGGTGGACCCAATCCACATTGTCCGACTCAGTCATCCCAGGTAGTACATCCATATAAGGAGAATCTTTCCCAACATCAGTGTCCGCTTTACACGTGTAACAATACTGCAATGGGGCCGAGTGAAGTGTTGTGTCAAATCTATGATCAATTATAAACCTGTTTCCTAGAGGATGTGCTCGACCAGTCACAAGATCCACTCGAATGACAGAATCTTGGAACTACAAGTAGACATGGTTTTTAGACCAGTCATGCACCATTTTTGCTTCCCTCATGAAAGGACGTCCTAAGATCATCTCCGATGCCATAGTGTGTTTGGAGAAATCCATGACAATGAAGGTAATACTTATTTTATGTCCAAAGACCTTGATCTTGAGATCTTCTAGCATCCCAATAGGTTTAACGATAGACCCATTGGCCATCTTCACTACAATGGTTGTGGTCGCAAGGTGAGGTCTTCCCATAGTTTTCCAGCAATTTTTAGTCACAATGCTAACCCCAGTGCCACCATCAAGGATTCCCTTCACAATTAATCCCTTAGTAGTGATTGGTATGGTTGCATTGGATTCATCACCCTCAAAGTATTGTCCCAACTTGTTAACAGGTATTTCTATAACAAGGTTCTCATCTACATTGGGTTGTGGATCTAAGCGTTCCTCCTCTATTGGTATCTCCCCAGCTCCATCCATTTGTGCAAATTGTGGTAGCCCAAACTTTAGTTCTCCATTGAGGAAGGCTTGAAGAGCTGAGACTAACTCAGGGTCTTTATATAGTTTGGACATGATGGTGGTCTTAACTTTTGAAGACACGAAATCCATCAATTTGGCAATGTTTAACGGCACCTTTTGGACTTCAGTCCCTTGACGTGGGGAAGATGGGATCTCCATTTCTTTGATAGGATCAGGTAGTCCCTCTCTAAACATTCTTTCCATCAAGAAGTGAGTACGCCCACTTTCCAATGACTTTAAGTCACTTTCTTCTTGGATGACACTAGGTATGGCTAGGGTCTATGGACTTGGTGAGGTTGTTGTTGCTTAGGGAACACGGTGTCTGTAATCTGGATCTGCCTAGGTGTTGGTTCTAGATCCCTTTGGGTACGTTCTACCAAACTCCTTAATTGCTTGACTCGCTCGATCTCCTCTGTAGGGTTTGGATAAGTTCCTATCTTCTTCTTGGATCCTGGCCATTGTGGCTCATGAAGATCTTCCTTGTTGGTTTCTATCTTAGTGGTCGTTTTGGTCTCCATGGTTTCACCTGAATCAGAATCCTCTTCAGTGTCGTTCATATATACGAGGTCGTCACCAGTCCCTATGTTGGTCTTTGAACTGGGGTCTGACATCGCTACTTTTTGCAATCTCTTCCTTCGTGTTTTCTTCTTTTTTTGAGATTGGGCAATTGATGCCGTGTCTCTTTCCTCAAGAATATAATTTTGTTTTTGGAGCATCAATCGTGTGAGTACGTTTACTGGTATCACAGGTGTACTTTGTGATGGCTCCTCGGTAACTTCAATCAAGTTTAATGGCGTGATCTTCACTGCATTTGGATTATTTGGACATTGGGCAGTCAAATGATCTATGCCGCATCGATTACACATGAGGATCGGCATTGTAGACGTGCTCGCTTGATTGGTTTGCATTAGTGTGGCGTTCTTTTGTAGCCTAATCTATGCCGCATCGATTACACATGAGGATCGGCATTGTAGACGTGCTCGCTTGATTGGTTTGCATTAGTGTGGCATTCTTTTGTAGCCTAATAGGACACTCGGCTACACGATGTGGACCTCCACACTCATAGCATTGAAGAGGTGGTCTCTTAGCAGTGTAATTGATATTTTGGCCTCTTGCCGCAAGAGCAGCTACTTGATAGATAGGTTTGACTTGTCCCCAATAGTCCTCCATGTAGTATTGTGGAATTTCCTCAAGCACATTTATCCCATAGGCAATATTAGGGTCCATATCTTCCTCACAGCCTTCCAAACAAGCAATAGATGACTCACAACCTACTTGATTCACAGAAGTGATTCTCGGATGTGGTGGTTGCGGTCCTGGAGGTAGTAAGGGTGTTGTTTGAGCAACATTTTGGGCCCTAGCGACCATGTGTTGTGCTGTTTGTTCAAGAGGTGGGGTTGGCATCAATGCAGGCACTCGAGGTGTGTCTGTCCATGCTAAGGTTGGTCTATTGGCCATCGCGCGCTTAAATACTATGCAATCCTTAGCTTGATCCCACAGGCATTGCAGTTCCCATTGAATTTTACTCTAAAAGTAGGGCATTCACTGGTACTATGCGGTCCATAGCATACTGAGCACCATTGTTGCTCCCTTCTTGGATACATATGATTGTTTTGCGGAGCACGATTATCTCTAAGACTCTCTTGAATGGCCTTGGTGAGATCTGCTAAAGTCATCTCAGAATTCTTCCGCTCCTTAGCAATAGGCTTTAGGGTCATTGGCTAATATCCCGATGTTTTCGAGCTAATAGATTTAGGCTCAATCGACACTCTTTCTCCTTGAATCATTAAATTATCCTCCAATTGGATTGCATTGGTGGTGATTAGTTCCGGAGTGGTGATACCTCTAATGACTAGGCCATTGTAGATACCTCATGTCGTAACCCCCTAATGAATCTATCAAGCAATTGGTTATTGTTCAAGCGTTCATTTGGATTACAACGAGAATTCAAATGCTTCAGGTGACTAATAAAGTCTCTCACCGACTCTCCTTCCTCTCGTTGGGCTTTCTGGAGCTGAGAGGCTACACCCCAAAGCACTCCCTCTCTTATGTATTCTTTCAAGAATAGTCTCCTAAGAGTAGGGTAAATCGTTTTTTCTTCCACCCTTAGGGTTCTATACCAATCTCCTGCCTTTCCACTTAAGGTTAGGCTTAAAGCATTACTCCTATGCAGGTCATTGTGTTCTCCTAGAGAATCACATATTTGTTCAAACACTTCGATATGCTTTCTCACATCCCCGTCTCCGCTAGATTTTTATGTGAGCTTGGCTATTTGTACTGCCTTACGTCTAGGCTCTCTATCAGGCGTGTTATGCATATTCTCAGCAATGGATCGACCAATAGCTTGAACAAATGTTGCCAAGTCACCTAAGTGAGCAGGCACTGTGGGTGAAGGCACTCCAGAGACTACATGTGGAGTAGGTATTGGCATTGGGCTTGGCGCATAGGAAGCCCTTGGGTTCCACGTTGGGTACGATGTTGTGCCATGTGGTGGCCCAAGGTTCATATGGGTGGCCCTAGGCATAGCAGACATCGTATGTGGCATGCTAATGCTAGCTGGTATTGTCCCATGGAAATAAGAACTTGGGTGTTGTGGTTGTGGAGCATAGGTTGTTGAAACAATGGGAGGAGTAGGGACTACATGAGTGCCATGACCCATAGGTGCATACGATTGGTACACACTTGTAGGTACTGTTGCAAGCATTGAGCTACCATGTAGTGGTGCTTTACTAACAAATGAGGTCCATGGCGTGTTTCTTGGCATGCCCATCATTGGGGTAGGCATGGTAGCCGTGGTTTCATTAAGGGAAAGATGAGCTAGACTTGGAAAGGTAAACCTATCACTTGTGGGATCAGATTGCACTGAGACCCCTGGCGAAACAACATATGGAGGATCCATCGGACTTACCGAGGAAGTCTCCATTTGCGATAAGGTCGGTTGTTTAGCCTTTCCTGTATCCAAGAATCTCATGAGACCCGTTGAAGGCATGTTGATCCCCTTGTTCTGTCTCTCTAACTCAATGACCCTATGGATAACCTCACAACCTCTTTGTTGTTGATCCTCCACACTAGTAGAACCCATTGTGGATTGTAGAACATCTAACCAACCCACGTGATAGGTGTGATCTGTGTATAGGTTGGTTAGAGTTTTCGTTTGTAGTTCGTACTCCCAGTTCTCATTTAAGAACGCTCCATCTAGAATTGAGGTGCTAGGGGTGTCCTTTAAGCTAGATGCAATGTTGCTTTCTAGGGGTTGGCCCTTAGCGGTTGCTAAGTTAGGAGCACTCGATTGCTCTCCTAGCAAGGATATTGACATAGGGGCTTTCGCTTTTAACTCTCTTCATTGCTCCGCCATGCGTAAGCTCTCGAGTTCCTTTTCCCTCGCTGCAAGGATATACCGCTCAACCTCTTGCACTTCGGCAAGGCTTCTACCATCAGGTAATATGACCTCAGAGGGGAATAGCTCTAAAGAGTCAGGAGGTGCAATGAATGAAGTATTCACGTGCACATTCTCTAAGGGTATAGGATCTACGTTGGTCATGAATGGAAAATTTACTTCCCCACCCCCCTCATTTACATCATTAGCTCCATGTTCGGAGCGAGTGGCTCTACTAAAGGTTTCCTTCAAGCGGCTAAGCACGCTCGGCCCGGACCGTGGACCCATGGCATGCATGTATTGGCTTAAGCTATCGGGATTAGGCATTGGGAAACCCTCCATGAAGTCATATTCAGAGGAAGAGTCACTAGATGTTATGTTCGGGTCTTGGTTTTTACTACCTTGGGTCCATGCCGAGGGCCCGGAACCTAAGGTAGGTGGATAATGACAACTCGCGTAAGTCAAAATTTTCTCTAGTTTCTCCATCTCTAGCACACGACCAGAGCGCAGATGCATGTGCCTTTGACACCCTACAAGCGTCGACGAATAACATCGAAGGTTAACCACTTACTTTTTTAGGCGTCCGTTTTCACTCGTTTTTTATGTTTTTTAATGATCGGTTTTTTTATTAAAGTGTGTGATAGCTCAAAATGAGCGTATCACTGAGAGGGTCGCGGTGTGCTTTACATCACAACGTTTGGTCACCTGAAGCTCCGTTGGTCCTCAAAAAAGTCAATTTTTAGCTACGTGTGAAGCTAAAATACCTAATTTTATAGGGCGACTGAGGACTAAGCCTGAGCGTGAGCTTGGGCTTGGGTTTGGGAGATATTCCTGATCCCGGTCCTACTTATAATTTTTTATTTTTTTTTGAGATAAGGTCACTGCGACTTGCGCGCGAGCACACACATACTCTACCTACCTACTTACAACTAATACACCTGCTGTTACACACTAACACACTTCATTAGCTCTCACAGATCTACTTCCTACTTACTGTACTTTGCATTACACAGAACTAACAACCTTAATACTAAGACCTTATCACAGAGAAAACACAGTAACCTTTCAAAACTTCATTAACAAAGAAATACACATCAGCAACGCAAAAATTTTCTTCTCACCTTCCTTCCCTACCCTTCCTACAATTGAAATTGCACCACAAAAGAAGCACAGAGTGCCATTCAAGATTAGTGTATGACATTCCCCAACAACGGCGCCAAAAATGTGCACGTCTCTCGCACGTGTCAATGCAAGGAACATGCCGATACATTGTGTGCGAGCCACAAATGGCTTCAAGCACACAACAAGCCTAAACTGGTAAGCTCAAAGATGGCGATGGTGTGTCACTCACCGCTTTACGCTTGCTATCGTGGAGGATTCCTCGCCACAAAGAAGAGGGAGACACCACTACGCCGCACTCAACTGCCTCGCCACCGTCGTGCCGCCACAATGCTCGATCGCACTCTCTCTCTCTCTCACTCTCTCTCTCTCACGCATACACACACACACACACAAGGAGATGAAGAAGAAGAAGATGGAGATGGAGCAAGAGCACTCTTTAATCGCACAAATGAGAGAATAAGTGAATTTTAGGTTTAGTTGACTTTTATATGAGCTTGCCCCATTCACACTTGGGTGCCCATGCTTAGCCAACTAATCCCTTGAATGTTCCAGTTAGAGTGCGCCTCTTATCGGCGATCACTCTTACCCTTTTCCTGTTGGACCGACAAGCCCGGTACCTGACTCTACCAAATAAATAATACAGTGTCCGTCTTAGGTGATAGGAATGCGCGTGAGGGTTAACAGTTAGTTAGTGTAGACAGTGAGCAGTAGACTAGACACTGAGAAGGTTGACTGTACTGTGAGTGTGCAGTGTATTGTGTTAGACAGTGTGTGAGTAGAGGTAATACGTGTTAACGAGCTGTGTTAGTTGCAAGGAGGTTAGACAGAGCTACCGAAAGCTGCTATGGGCGCGTGTGAGCTCGACGTCCACATGCAGCATTATCCATTGAAAAAATATTTTTAGAATTTTCTAAATAAAAAAAGCTTAAAATATCTGAGACAAAAAAGAAAATTCAAAAATGAAAACAAAATTAAAAAAAAAACTTATCTAAAAAGGAAGGATCAGGATCCGGATCATTCCCTCAAGCCCTGAGCCCAAGCCCATGCCACAGTCCTCAGTCTTATGATATACTGTACACACTACTTTATATTTAAATACTAGGACCTCAAGTGAAGGGAGGGCATGTGGCACAAGTTCCTCAAGTCCTTCACCATCCCCTTCACACTCACCCTTTGGACTAACTAATTCTAGCCCTCTCTCCACCTAAGAAAAGACTATTTTTAGAATTTCAAGAGCTTTACGTAGCCGAATTGGGGGTTGTAAAGCACGGCACGTCCCTCTATCCAAGAGGTTTGTTTTGAGCTATCACACGCCATATTCCGTGGCTTGGTTAGAAAATAGGACCTAAAAAATAAAAAAATTGAGAGTAAATTTGGGTTGCAAACTCCCAAAAAACTAGGTGAGCGGTCTTCACGGGCACTCACCAACGCTTCTAGAGTATTGAGGTCACATGCATCTATGCTCTGGTCGTGTGCTAGATGACGAGGACATAGAGAGCGTCTCCATTTACAATGGACCCATTATTCCTCCACCTTAGGCTCTAGGCCCTCAGCGGGAACCCAAGGTAGTACCACTCAAGATCCACATATTGCATCTAGTGACTCTTCCTCTGACTACGACATCATGGAAGGTTACCCGATACCTAATCCCGATAGTTCAAGTCAAGACGTGCATGCCATGGACCCATGGTCCGGGTCGAGTGTGCTTAGTCGCTCGAAGGAAACTTTTAGTAGAGCCACTCGCTCTGAACATGGAGCTAACGAGGTAAATGAAGGGGCTGGGGAAGTAAATTCACCATTCATGACCAATGTAGACCCCATGCTCCTGGAGAGTCTGCATGTGAATACTCCATTCACTGCACCCTCTGACTCTTCAGAGCTATTCCCCTCCGAGGTTATATTACCTGATGGGAGAATCCTTGCCGAAGTGCAAGAGGTTGAGCGATATATCATAGCTGCTAGGGAAAAGGAAATTGAGAGCCTACGCAAGAAGGCAGAGCAAAGGAGAGAGTTAAAAGCGAAAGCCCCTATGTCAACATCCATGCTAGGTGAGTAATCGAGTGCTCCTGAATTAGAAACCACTAAGGGTCAACCCATAGAGAGCCACATTGCATGTAATTCAAAGGACACCCCTAGTACCTCAATCCTAGATGGAGCGTTTCTAAATGAAAATTGGGAGTATGAACTACAAATGGAAACTCTAACGGACCTATACACAGGTCACACCTATCATGTGGGTTGGTTAGATGTCCTACAATCCACAAGGAGTTCTACTAGCATAGAGGACCAACAACAAAGAGTTTGTGATGTCATCCATAGGGTTATTGAGCTAGAGAGGCAGAACAAAGGGATCCACATGCCTTCAACGGGTCTCATGAGATTCTTAGATATAGGGAAGGCTAGGCAACCAACTTTACAAATGGAGACTCCCTCGGTAATCCCGATGGATCCTTCATATGTTGTTTTGCCAAGGATCTCAGTACAATCTGAGCCCACAAGTGATAGCTTTACCTTTCCAAGTTTAGCTCATCTTTCTTTTGATGACACCACAGCTACCATGCCTACCCCAGCGAGACAAATATGACAAAAAACATGCCATGGACCTCATTTGTTAGTAAAGCACCACTACATGGTAGCCCAATGCCTGCAACAGTACCTGCAAGTGTGTATCAATCATATGCACCTATAGGTCCTCATACTCGTATAGTTACTACCCCTCCCATTGTTTCAACAACTTATGCTCCACAACCATGACACCCAAGCTCTTATTTCAATGGGACCATACCAGCTATCATTAGCATGTCACATCCCACGTCTGCTATGCCTAGGGCCACACATATGAACTTTGGACCACCACATGGCACAACATCGTACCCAACTTGGAACCCAAGGGCTGGTAGCTCAATGCCTGTAGCAGTACCTGCAAGTGTATATCAATCATATGCACCTATAAGTCCTCGTACTCATATAGCTCCTACCCCTCCCATTGTTTCAACAACTTATGCTCCACAACCACAACACCCAAGCTCTCAGCTCCAAAAAAGCCCAACAAGAGGAAGGGGAGTCCGTGAGAGACCTTATTAGTCGCTTGAAGCATTTGAATTCTCATTGTAATCCAAATGAGTGCTTCAATAATAACCAATTGCTTGATAGATTCATTAGGAGACTACGACATGAGGAAATCTACAATGGCCTAGTCATTAGAGCTATCACCACTTGGGAAGCATTCACCACCAATGCGATC